>NC_083771.1:47034051-47326551 GCF_963514075.1 Conger conger | reverse complement strand
TCCGTCTTCCGCTGGCGCAACCATTCAAGTACTCCCCCGCTCACAGGCCGAAACATCCCCGTACCGGCCAATGTCTGTTTTCCATGGACTTCAGCATGTTTTGTCAGGAACAAAAGACCCTCTTGCCGTTGGGGAATCACACATTACAGGCACTCACGAGACCTCACTACTCACAGAGATAGACGAAATCCTTGAAAGGCGATTGGGTGATATGTCAACTTGTCGCTTCCTGCTCCACCTACGCTTCAGTAAGAATCCATCAGGCAAATCTCCAGGTCTTGATGACATTCCAGCAGAAATCTACAACATGGGAGAGCCTCGGCTCAATTAGAAAATAACCGAGGACTACCAGTCCTTTTGGACATTAGAAACGGTCCCCCAGGAGTTTAAAGACGCCTCGATCATTCATCTCTACAAGAGAAAAGGCGATTGCCAGGCCTGCGACATTCCCAGAGGTATCTCCTTACTTTCAATCACCGTCATTATGGCTAATCATCCCTTTAGATTTGGATCTGCTGCCTGAGAGATAGTGTGGTTTCAGAAAAGGCTGTGGAGCCATAGACGTGGTATTTGTGACCGGCCAACTTCAGAAGAATTGCAAAGAACAAAATTCTGACCTCCTCTAAAAAGCTTTGGTATTGGCCCCCTTGTGTTTCTGCGTTTTGGTCTGCATAACGGAGTCCCCTCATTAATTGGTATTGTTGAGATTATTGTTCAATGTTGGTAAACAAAAAAAACAAACAAAAAAAGCCTCATAGTTTGATTGGGTACATTTGTTTAGTGCCAAGGAAAAACAGCAAATTGAAAAAACAATATGATTGTTTATATCTTGGCATTAATTTAAGTGTCAATTCCAGCAGTGAACCAACAGCAAACACGCCAAACGTAGTTACATATTATGACCAGCAGGTGTCACTGTGTGAACCTCCTCATCAATGGGTTTGTCCAATGTCTTAAAAAGTAATAGAAATGTGGATATGTTGATAGCTAGACAAAAAATAAAACAGATGGGCATCTATAGAAAGGCGATTATGCAGTGAATAATCTACAGAGACCGTGAACATCATATGAAGTGTCAACTTTTGTGCATTAAATCTTTTGAGGACATCTCATCCAGGTTAGAATCAAGCTCTCACTGGACTGAATCAATGGAATTGTTGAATTTAATTTTAAATAGCCAAATCTAATAGCCTAATAGGCTAGCCTATAGCCAAAATAGGATATATATATTTTTTTAAAACCGATATCCTGAAAAACAGCTTGATTGGCTGCCTTGAGAAATTGTCAGATGAAACTGAATCCATATAGTAGTTGGCGAAAAAAGACCATTCGAACAGTTTATTTTTCTACTTATAGTAGCCTATAGCCAATCAAATCATTTTGTTTAATCGACAATAAAAATGTTTTAACTGTGTTTCCAATCAATGACTGTGTGTCCTATCAATCATGGGTTGGACTTAACCAACAGGTGAGTCTATCTGGCCAATTTAGCAAGCAGGATTAAGATCGAAGTCGAAGTCAAGGTCAAGTTTATGTTTCTGTTGTGTTTTTTCATACTCCATCATACGCGTACAATGAGCAGTGAAATGTTATTGCTGGCTCCTAAGTGTGCTTAATAAGTTTGCTTAATAAGTAGGACAAGCTACAGTCAGCTGAGTGTGCTTGCATTTAACACCATGAATTGTTTTGCACTGCAGAAGCACAGAATATGTACTTATTCTGCAATTAGGCACGCAGTAGGCCTATTATTTTTTTGGCCGATTATTCTTTTTCCAAGATAGAGCCATGAAAGCTGATTGGTGTGTGAAGAGTCAAATCTATTCCTGGATTTGCATAATCCCTTCATTTATCATGGCGCATATTGTCCTCACAATTCAACTCGCAATGAATGTAGGCCTACTTGAGGCTACGACTGACAGTGATATAGCTACCATGCATATCTCACCTGAAAAAAGTTATTGATTTGGGGACATGATGTTTTTTTTTTTGTCAAATATAGTCAGATCATATTCACTGTTTGCTGTTTGTCACTGCTTGCTAGCATAATGTTAGGGTTCTGGGTAATTTGTCACTGGCATCAGTCAAGTGACAGGTGGGTGTTGAGCAGTTGTGAAGGTAGCACAGAGGGATTATAATGAAAGTCAGAAATGAGAGGTAGACGGTATAGGGTGCCATCCCAAAAAGGAATACTGAATATTGGCAACAAAAAAATAAAATAAATTGGGCTGTTTTTTAAACTGGTTTTCTCCTTTTTTGTCTTTTGATTCCATTTTTTCAATTTTGCTTTAAACCAATAAACAAATAACCAAAACGTACATGGACCAATAACCCCTGTTTAAGATGTGTCACTCAGCTGATAATGAAATTAAGTGCCATCTTTCACCCTCTTAAAGAAACAGTCACACACTACTGTATAATAACAACTTAATCATGATACCATTTATTTATAAATATATAAATAGAGCAGTCACATGTTACAGCATTCACATTTTTAGAGATCATCCAAAGATATATAATCATCTAGATGAGATGAGGAGAAAGATCTTACAAAATGGGTGCAGTTCTCCATTTAAACCGTTTTGACTTAAACTGTTTCATTTCATTGTCTGTCTGGATTCCAATATTAAAAGCTTTCTTTTCTCTACAAGAAGTGTGAAAAAAATAAATAATACATATGATATACAGTGAGGTCCAAAAGTCTGAGACCACAAGTGAAAATGCATTCTTTTCAAATTGAATACAAAGTTTTTCTTTACTAGTTATATTATCAGCATAAGAATTTGAGTTAAAAGTCAAATCTTTCAAAATATGACATTCATTTCAGAATGTCCACCAGCTTTTCTCAGACTTTTGGACCCCGTATGGATAAATAACTTTGATTCCCTGATCAATAGCTCAATGAGGCACTCAGTGAAGGAGCAGCAATTCTTGAGAAATCTATTAAAATAAATGACACATCAGAGAGTAGCATCAAGGGTCTAAATCATAAAGGGTTATTTATCTGGCTAAAGCTGAGGCAGCCTCATATCTGCTGACAGACTGTAAATGACCAGAAGAAGAGGAAACAGAAAAGTGATGACTTCCTGGGGTGAGTTTGTTGCCATGGCACTGCTGGTTGGGGCTACAGTTGTAGTCGTTGCTGTAGTGTTATTGCGGGGTGCAGTTGTAGTCGGGGCTACAGTTGTAGTGGGGGCTGCAGTTGTAGTGGAGGCTGCAGTTGTAGTGGGGGCTGCAGTTGTAGTCGGGGGTGCAGTTGTAGTGGGGGCTGCAGTTGTAGTCGGGGCTGCAGTTGTAGTGGGGGCTGCAGTTGTAGTCGGGGCTGCAGTTGTAGTCGGGGGTGCAGTTGTAGTGGGGGCTGCAGTTGTAGTGGAGGCTGCAGTTGTAGTGGGGGCTGCAGTTGCTGGAATGAAATGTAATTTTCTTCAGTTGTTGTAACGTACATTTAATTTTCACTATTTACTATGCATGCGCGATATTGATTCACTTACCTAAAAGCAGGAACAAGACCACCAGGTATTTTCCTTTCATCTTAAATGTATCTTTTAAAACTTTTCCAACAAATCTAGAAGAGAATCAATGAAGTCATAATTTTAGCATCATAGATCATAGATCAGAACTTATCTAATACCAATTTGACAAAACAAGGGAAATTAGAAGGCAGTTAAAAATACAATAACAGGGATTTATTTTGAGAATCCTTTATAGTGTCATTCACTGGCACTTGGTAAGATATTTTGATCATTTTTATTTCTTATTTCAGATGACTGCTCTTACTGCCTGAGCCATGTCGCCCCCATGACCATGACCTGGCAAGATATTCTACACAGTGGCCGCTCTCTGTTTGGGAAAATACTTCCAAATGTCTTCGCAGAATTTTCCTCATGTATGGGTAGGGGTGACCAGGGATGATTGTAAGTTCATGTAAGATACAAAGAGTTCCTCTGTTACAACCTACCCCTGCAACTGGGGTGAGTTGCAAACACTAGCTGGGGATGTATGTAACAGGAACATACATTTTGCTTAAATCAGACCCACTCCATGAAATTTACACAAGAACTTTATTCATTATAAAATGGCCTATTTCTAACATCTGTATTCTCTCCAGGGACACCACTGTCTTGTTTGTCTCCATTGCTTAGACATGCTGAGAAATAAATGCATGGCAAAAGCAATTTGTTGTTTTAATTAGAATTAAGTGTTACAACCATTGCCAACCCGGGCAGCCATTACGTAGCCAGCTAAGGTAGCCTGTGGGTTTGAACCTAGCAGGAATTTGAAACATCACATTTGACTGGAGAAAATGCTTATTGCTGAAAGTTAAACTGTTTTACCTCCGATATTTTGACTGCTAAACAAATAAAAGATGAGATGAGAAATTGCTTTTGTACTTCAGTCATTTTTTGGCTTAGAACACCCAATATTTCAGTCAACAAGCCTCTCCTGTGAGTTCATGGGAGTATGGGTCCTGGCCACACCTCGTTTATTTTTGGTCAAGCTGATGCTGTTACAGCTAACCCAATGTTTCAACTATCCCTGGTCTCCCCTACACTTAGATACCTGTTATAGGACTGGCTTTTCTGAGGCTAACAGAAAAGGTCTGTGAAAAGATCTATTAGCAACCTAAATTGCGCAGAATAAGATATTAACGAAAGTCAAACTGGACTGGGAAAATTATATAAACTTCTGGATAAGCTATTTTCTCTGGAATGGTGGTCTCTTCCTAAATTTTGTCAGAATCATATGTAGCAATCATGGAAAAATACTCAAAAAATACTCAAAAATAATCAAAAACACTTCATGTCTGCTCAATAAAAGACTTGCATTATAAGAAATAATAAATATGTTTAATTTTAATAAATATGTTTAATTTCAA
Organism: Conger conger; assembly: GCF_963514075.1. Lineage (NCBI taxonomy): Eukaryota > Metazoa > Chordata > Actinopteri > Anguilliformes > Congridae > Conger > Conger conger. The sequence continues at coordinate 47,321,678 of NC_083771.1, read as the reverse complement.
TCATCACTTACCTTCGTTCGGCGATGCTTTTCAGGCACTTAAAAAGGTAGTCTTCTCCTGGAGCTTGCGTCCTACGCGGTTTTTTCAGCCGAAATTATTGTGAAGCTGAAGTGAACACTTAGGTGATGTTCCTCTAAAGCTCTGGCTTTGCACATGCAATACCTGCCTTAGTCCTGCCACATTTATAACAAGACAAGATGACGTCAAATTACCGACACCCTAAATATATCGACATAGTCTATTAATAAAACAGGTTGCCCCATTAGGCATAAATTTTCATTGCCACACCCTGTGACTTACCAAAAATGTTTTGTTCTCTTTATGCAAAGCTGTGCGCATACTGGAAGGTAGACACACAAAATTTCCAGGATATTCAAAATGCCAAATGCCCGAGCTAGATAGTTACCATCTTAGCTCATCGATTTAAGTCACATGCACCCTCTACTTATGGAAGAAGGAACATTTTCATTTACATTTTGGGGTTCAGCACTCCTATTGTCTCAGGGTCAAATCTGACCCGTTGTTTTGTATCTAGTTTTTTGTATTGGAACAGGGCTTCAGGATATCCTCAAAAACAGCTCTATAAACAAAACAAAACCAGTGGTCACCATTTTATTCAATCCTGAAGGTCCCGTTGTCTGGTTACATCATCTGTGGTGTTACGGGTAAAATTTGACCCGGCATGAAGGAAAAACAGACATATCCTTTTCAATGGTAAAGAGATTCTTCAAAGATAATGCTGTTTCTGGTATGAGTGAGATAGATTGCTGAGGCAGCGGTCGCTTCCAGATGAGACAATACTGAATTTGTGACTAATTTGTGGCTATTAAATATCCCAGCACACCTTTTTGCTTATCCCTAATGCACAGGTGAAATCCTCATTCTGGCACTTTCCACGTGACCTAAACATCCCCAACATCTAAACCTCTCATTCCCAGGTTTTCCCTTCAAAAGAGAAAATGAGCCTCAGTTTACCTGCCTGGCTGCATTGCGGTGAAGCATGACAAGACATGAATACATTACTTTTCTTATCAAAAATTATTAAAAAATTGTGACACAGCAGTAAGGACATTGTGCACATGGAGTTTGACTTTCAGGCTATGAGAATGCTTTGGGAGATTTTGGGAATTTGAAATGTTCCGAAATTTGAAAGGAAAGGCAGAAAACGCGACTTCTAATAGTTGGAATACTTTATTTGAATGGGTACGCAGTTTGGATCACCTTTTCAGTGACATTTAGCCCTTTCTTTTGGCTCATATTTATTTGAAACATGCTTCACTTTCCCCACATTGTTTTCTCAAACAATAATGCAAAAACATACCCCTCTCCGTGTCAGTAAACTCAGTTCCCAATTCAGTCTATGCTCCAGTGACGACCAGCGGCACAATGTGCTCAACTTACAAGAAAGACGCTCATCAGAGACTAATTTACGACGTAGGCTTTGTGACTGTCAAAAAAAGCAATCTTGGTGAAAGGTGAATTACAATTCAACCACAGAGACCAAGTTTGGAAGATTTAATAACTCAATATTTTTATCCAGTGAGAAAAACGTTTTGCAGATGAGGGTTTGCAGGTCCAGCTCCAGGAAGGAGGGGGCGCAGACATGGAGCAGGCAGCGATGATGAGCCACCCCCCCCAGGGAAGAGCCATCAGGCCATCGACTGAAGGGCAGGTTCACGGGCTGCCCCAGGACGGAGCCAGAAGCAGGTGGAGAAGTGGTGGACGATGCAAGGCTCTGAAACGCAGAGGGAACGCAGATAAGGGCCATTTTCAGACTGTGTAAATGCTGCCGACTGGTTGGCAGTGAAATTGTGTAGCCGTCCTGCGTCTCTGTTATTTAACCTTTTTTTCACTCCCATAACGGAAACATAAGACTTCAGCACATTGCCACAATGGAGGACTGCTTTCCCAGGGCTGCCCGATGCCTTCAGGGGTGTAAATATGATATCACATTTATTCCTGTAAAAAAAAAAACATTCATTGTGTCACTGAAAACAGGTACTGATACGCACATACAGCATATGCGTCATTAAGTATTTCGCAATATTGAACTGATTGAAATTTTCCTTGAGGCAGAAGAAAACAAAAGTACCGTTGCATTAATTACAGGAGCTATTTTAAGAAGTTGTCAGACGGAGTAATTGCGGGCGAATTTCACTTATCTCTTTATTTGCTTTGGCTACAGGAGGGCAAAGTTTTTGTGGGGTTTTTTTTGGGGGGCGGGGGGGGGGGGGGGGTTATGAAAATGTATTTCTTGAGAATCAAAACAAAAAGACTATGAAGTGTCAGACCACCAAACCCTCAAAATTACTTACTGAGTCGATTTCTAAAGATGTTTAATGACATACTGACTGGTTTTAGCAACATACTGTGTTGTTTGAATGACCTAAGTCATTAAAACAAATGAATTTATTAATAGAAAGTTAAAAAATGCCAAGAATTTGCAAATGCCGCACTGCATAAAAGGATGAACCTGCAGACGCTGCAACTAATCATCCAACATTGAATATCCATATTGAACACAGGTTGAAATTAAATGCATGTTTTTCGTGCATCTTGTTTGTAATATAATGGTAAATGGACTGCATTTATATAGTGTTTTTATCCAAAAGTGTTGGGTGTGTGTGTGTGTGTGTGTGTGTGAGAATAAGTGAATGAGAGGCATTCATAGCTGGAAACCTGTGTAAATGCTGCCGACTGGCTGGCAGTGAAATTGCGTAGCCGTCCTGCGTCTCTGTGATTTCGAAAAAAATAAAAAAATAAAAAAGCCTCATAGTTTGATTTGGTACATTTTATTAGTGCCAAGGAAAAACAGCAAATTGAAAAAACAATATGATTGTTTATATCTTGGCATTAATTGAAGTGTCAATTCCAGCAGTGAACCAACAGCAAACACGCCAAACGTAGTTACATATTATGACCAGCAGGTGTCACTGTGTGAACCTCCTCATCAATGGGTTTGTCCAATGTCTTAAAAAAGTAATAGAAATGTGGATATGTTGATAGCTAGACAAAAATAAAACAGATAGGCATCTATAGAAAGGCGTTTATGCAGTGAATAATCTACAGAGACCGTGAACATCATATGAAGTGTCAACTTTTGTGCATTAAATCTTTTGAGGACATCTCATCCAGGTTAGAATCAAGCTCTCACTGGACTGAATCAGTGGAAGTGTTGAGTTTAATTTTAAATAGCCCAATCAAATATAAAACTATCACTATATATTTATATATATATATAACAGCTTGATTGGCTGCCTTGAGAAATTGTCAGATGAAACGGAATCCCTATAGTAGTTGGCGAAAAAAGACCATTTGAACAGTTTATTTTTCTACTTATAGTAGCCTATAGCCAATCAAATCATTTTGTTTAATCAACAATAAAAATGTTTTAACTGTGTTTCCAATCAATGATTGTGTGTGTCCTATCAATCATGGGTTGGACTTAACCAACAGGTGAGTCTATTTGGCCGATTTAGCAAGCAGGATTAAGGTCGAAGTCAAGGTCAAGTTAATGTTTCTGTTGTGTTTTTTTCATACTCCATCATACGAGTACAATGAGCAGTGAAATGTTATTGCTGGCTCCTAAGTGTGCTTAATAAGAGTGCTTAATAAGTAGGACAAGCTACATTCAGCCGAGTGTGTTTGCATTTAACACCATGAATTGTTTTGCACTGCAGAAGCACAGAATATGTACTTATTCTGCAATTATGCACAGAGTAGGCCTATTATTTTTTTGGCCGATTATTCTCTTCCAAGATAGAGCCATGAAAGCTGATTGGTGTGTGAAGAGGCAAATCTATTCCTGGATTTGCATAATCCCTTCATTTATCATGGCACATATTGTCCTCGCAATTCAACTCGCAATTAATGTAGGCCTACTTGAGGCTACGACAGACAGTGATATAGCTACCATGCATATCTCACCTGAAAAAAGTTATTGATTTGGGGACATGATTTTTTTTGTCAAATATACTGTCAGATCATATTCACTGTTAACCACAGGCAGAGTTATTGACAGAAAGGCTTGCGAGCATAAAGTTAGGGTTCTGGGTAATTTGTCACTGGCATCAAGTGACAGGTGGGTGTTGAGCAGTTGTGAAGGTAGCACAGACGGATTATAATGAAAGTCAGAAATGAGAGATAGACGGTATAGGGTGCTATCCCAAAAAGGAATACTGAATATTGGCAAAAAAATAAATAAATTGGGCTGTTTTTTGAACTGTTTTTTTTCCTTTTTTGTCTTTTGATTCAATTTTTTCAATTTTGCTTGAAACCAATAAACAAAAAACCAAAACATACATGGACCAATAACCCCTGTTTAAGATGTATGTCACTCAGCTGATAATGAAATTAAGTGCCTTCTTTCACCCTCTTAAAGAAACAGTCACACTACTGTATAATAACAACTTAATCATGATACCATTTATTTATAAATATATAAATAGAGCAATCACATATTACAGCATTCACATTTTTAGAGATCATCCAAAGATATATAATCATCTAGATGAGATGAGGAGAAAGATCTTACAAAATGGGTGCAGTTCTCCATTTAAACCATTTTGACTTAAACTGTTTCATTTCATTGTCTGTCAATATTAAAAGCTTTCTTTTCTCTACAAGAAGTGTGAAAAAAATAAATAATACATATGATATACAGTGAGGTCCAAAAGTCTGAGACCACAAGTGAAAATGCATTATTTTCTAATTGAATACAAAGTTTTTCTTTACTTGTTATATTATCAGCATAAGAATTTGAGTAAAAAGTCAAATCTTTCAAAATATGACATTCATTTCAGAATGTCCACCAGCTTTTCTCAGACTTTTGGACCCCATATGGATAAATAACTTTGATTCCCTGATCAATAGCTCAATGAGGCACTCAGTGAAGGAGCAGCAATTCTTGAGGAATCTATTAAAATAAATTACACGTCAGAGAGTAGCATCAAGGGTCTAAATCATAAAGGGTTATTTATCTGGCTAAAACTGAGGCAGCCTCATATCTGCTGACAGACTGTAAATGACCAGAAGAAGAGGAAACAGAAAAGTGATGACTTCCTGGGGTGAGTTTGTTGCCATGGCACTGCTGGTTGTAGGGGCTGCAGTTGTAGTCGTTGCTGTAGTTGTATTGGGGGCTGCAGTTGTAGTGGGGGCTACAGTTGTAGTGGGGGCTGCAGTTGTAGTGGGGGCTGCAGTTGTAGTCGGGGCTACAGTTGTAGTGGGGGCTGCAGTTGTAGTGGGGGCTACAGTTGTAGTGGGGGCTGCAGTTGTAGTGGGGGCTGCAGTTGTAGTGGGGGCTGCAGTTGTTGTTGGGATTGGAGTTGTAGTCGGGGCTGCAGTTGTAGTCGGGGCTACAGTTGTAGTGGGGGCTGCAGTTGTAGTCGGGGCTGCAGTTGTTGTTGGGATTGCAGTTGTAGTCGGGGCTGCAGTTGTAGTCGGGGCTGCAGTTGTAGTGGGGGCTGCAGTTGTAGTCGGGGCTGCAGTTGTAGTCGGGGCTACAGTTGTAGTGGGGGCTGCAGTTGTAGTCGGGGCTGCAGTTGTAGTGGGGGCTGCAGTTGTAGTGGGGCGTGCAGTTGTAGTCGGGGCTGCAGTTGTAGTCGGTGCTGCAGTTGTAGTGGAGGCTGCAGTTGTAGTGGGGGCTACAGTTGTAGTGGGGGCTGCAGTTGTAGTGGGGGCTGCAGTTGTTGTCGGGGCTGCAGTTGTAGTGGGGGCTGCAGTTGTAGTCGGGGCTGCAGTTGTAGTGGGGGCTGCAGTTGTAGTGGGGGCTGCAGTTGTTGTTGGGATTGCAGTTGTAGTGGAGGCTGCAGTTGTAGTCGGGGCTGCAGTTGTAGTCGGGGCTGCAGTTGTAGTGGGGCCTGCAGTTGCTGGAATGAAATGTAATTTTCTTCAGTTGTTGTAACGTACATTTAATTTTCACTATTTACTATTCATGCGCGATATGGATTCACTTACCTAAAAACAGGAACAATGCCACCAGGTATTTTCCTTTCATCTTAAATGTATCTTTTTAAACTTTTCCAACAAATCTAGAAGAGAATCAATGAAGTCATAATTTTAGCATCATTTCAGAGATCAGAACTTATCTAATATCAATTTGACAAAACAAGGGAAATTAGAAGGCAGTTAAAAATACAATAAGAGGGATTTATTTTGAGAATCCTTTACAGTGTCATTCACTGGCGCTTGGTAAGATATTTTGATCATTTTTATTTCTTATTTCACCGTGATAACAGAATAAATCTAAACTCCAATTCTTAAATAACTCGAAATATTTTGACAAGTGCATCAACTGCAGAGAGTTCAATTATTAGAGCTGCCCATTACACCTATATGTACACAATGTAGTTTTACCTGCCATCTACAAAAAAATATATATCGCCCTGTGTTAATCAGCTATGGTTTCTGCAGCCACTCGTCCATATATTAATGACTCTGTGTGGAAAATGATTCATTGCATTAGTTTTTAACTGATAAAGGTCCTCTCATTCTCCTGACACAACAGTAAGGAGCTTATTCAATAAACCTAATGAGTCAGTTTTAGATGTATAAAAACCTGAAAGAAATCCCCCTTAGTGTCGCTTCAGCTGGAGACACTAAGCTCAAATCCTCCTCACAATGTCTGTATTTCTGACCCTTGTTTTTGGGATATTTGCATCCTTTCTCTGGGGCTCATGGACCGAATATATTAGTAGCTGAAATGGCGTCCCTAATGTTTGTGCTGTAGTTTGATATTTAATTTGGTGAAAAATGCTCTTAAATCACATCGCGTAATGAACAGAACAGGCCATTCAGACCAACACCGCTTCAGATTACCAAAGTCCAGACTCGCCTTGAGTGTCCAGCATTATTACTACATGACCTGGCAAGATATTCCACACAGTGGCCACTCTCTGTTTGGGAAAATACTTCCGAATGTCTTCGCACAATTTTCATCATGTATGGGTAGGGGTGACCTGGGATGATTGTAACACTTTTTACTGTCACATGTACAAGTTCAGAATGATGAGTGTTTATACCAGTGCTCTCAAACTTTGATTTAATTTATGTATGCATTTATTCATTTGATCTGTGTGTGGTTGTCATTGCCATATAAGGCAACAAAATAAGTACTGAGGACCAACTCCAGTTCTGAGGCAGGGTGCCTCGATCAAGGGGGATAGTAGGGAGTTCACCAAGCCGCAATTTGGACTCTCAAATTAACCTGACCTGCATGTCATTACCTGACTGCGGGAGGAAAACTGAAGCACCAAAGTACCATGCCGGCGGTGTAAGGAGAGGCCGGGGTAGGGCTTTAACCCACAACCTGCCTGCCTGCAGCCGGGGTAGGGCTCTAACCCACAACCTGCCTGCCTGCCTGAGCCACCCCATTAAAGAGTGCTGCCCAAAATTGTCTGCTCCAAATACAAGCCAGTTAGACATCCACTACATTACAAAAATGGCATTTGGCAGACGCTCTTGTCCAGAGAAACAGACAGTTGATTAGACAAAGCAGGAGACAATCCTCCCCTCAAACAATGCACGGTTAAGGGCCTTGCTTGCTTGTTGTGGCTACACTGGGATTAGAACCACCAACCTTGCGGGTCCCAGTCATTTACCTTAACCACAACACTACTGGCCACCCCACTGCAAAAACCACAGAATGTGTGAGTTCATGTAAGATACAAAGAGGTCCACTGTTACAACCTACCCCTGCAACTGGGGTGAGTTGCAAACACTAGCTGGGGATGTATGTAGCAGGAACATACATTTTGCTTAAATCAGACCCACTCCAGGAAATTTCCACAAGAACTTTATTCATTATAAAATGTCTCCAGGGACACCACTGTCTTGTTTGTCTCCATTGCTTAGATATGCTGAGAAATAAATTCATGGCAAAAGCAATTTGTTTTAATTAGAATTAAGTGTTACAACCATTGCCAACCTGGGCAGCCATTACGTAGCCAGCTAAGGTAGCATGTGGGTTTGAACCTAGCATGAATTTGAAACATCACATTTGACTGGCGAAAATGCTTATTGCTGAAAGTTAAACTGTTTTACCTCTGATATTTTGACTGCTAAACAAAAAAAAGATCAGATGAGAAATTGCGTTTGTCCTTCAGTCATTGTTTGGCTTAGAACACCCAATATTTCAGTCAACAAGCCTCCTGTGAGTTCAAGGGAGTATGGGTCCTGGCCACACCTAGTTTATTTTTGGTGAAGCTGATGCTGTTACAGCTAACCCAATGTTTCAACCATCCCTGGTCTCCCCTACACTTAGATACATGTTATAGGACTGGCTTTTCTGAGGCTAACAGAAAAGGTCTGTGAAAAGACCCATAGCAACCTAAACTGCGCAGAATAAGATATTAACGAAAGTCAAACTGGACTGGGAAAATTATATAAACGTCTGGATAAGCTATTTTCTCTGGAATGGTGGTCTCTTCCTACATTTTGTCAGAATCATATGGAGCAACCATGGAAAAATACTGAAAAATAATCAAAAACACTTAATGTCTGCTCAATAAAAGACTTGCATTATAAGAAATAATAAATATGTTTAATTTCAATAAATATGTTTAATTTCAATCATCACTTACCTTTGTTCGGCGATGCTTTTCAGGCACTTAAAAAGGTAATCTTCTACTGAAGCTTGCGTCCTACAAGGTTTTTTCAGCCGAAATTATTGTGAAGCTGAAGTGCACACTTAGGTGATGTTCCTCTAAAGCTCTGGCTTTGCACATGCAATACCTGCCTTAGTCCTGCCACATTTATAACAAGACAAGATGACGTCAAATTACCGACACCCTAAATATGTCGACATACTTAGTCTGCTAATAAAACAGGTTGCCCCATTTGGCACACCCTGTGACGTACCAAAAATGTTTTGTTCTCTTTATGCAAAGCTGTGAATAAATTAGTTTCTGCCATAATGGAAGGTAGACACACACAATTTCCAGGATATTCAAAATGCCAAATGCCTGAGCTATAGAACGTTACCATCGCGTCTATCTTAGCTCATCGATTTAAGTCACTTACCTCTACTTACCTCTACTTATGGAAGAAGGAACATTTTCATTTACATTTTGGGGTTCAGCACTCCTATTGTGTCAGGGTCAAATCTGACCCGTTGTTTTGTATCTAGTTTTTTGTATTGGAACAGGGCTTCAGGATATCCTCAAAAACAGCTATATAAACAAAACAAAACCAGTGGTCACCATTTTATTCAATCCTGAAGGTCCCGTTGTCTGGTTACATCATCTGTGGTGCTTTGGGTAAAATTTGACCCGGCAGAGGATATTGGCTGTTGATAGTATGGCATACAACACTGAAAAGTTGTTTGTAGTTCTGTGGATCAAATTTGACTCAAACAAGATTCATCTTTGGGTCTAGGGGAGAGAGAGCACACACACACAAAAAACACACACACATGCACAGTCACACACACAAGGAAAAACAGACACATCCTCTTCAATGCTAAAGAGATTCTTCAAAGATAATGCTGTTTCTGGTATGAGTGAGATAGATTGCTGAGGCATGCTTCCAGATGAGACAATACTGAATTTGTGACTAACTGTGGCTATTAAATATCCCCGCACACCTTTTTGCTTATCCCTAATGCACAGGTGAAATCCTCATTCTGGCACTTTCCACGTGACCTAAACATCCCCAACGTCTAAACCTCTCATTCCCAGGTTTTCCCTTCAAAAGAGAAAATGAGCCTCAGTTTACCTGCCTGGCTGCATTGCGGTGAAGCATGACAAGACATGAATAAATTACTTTTCTTATCAAAAATTATTAAAAAATTGTGACACAGCAGTAAGGACATTGCACATATGGAGTTTGACTTTCAAGCTATGAGAATGCTTTGGGAGATTTTGGGAATCTGAAATGTTCAGAAATTTGAAAGGAAAGGCAGAAAACGCGACTTCTAATAGTTGGAATACTTTATTTGAATGGGTACGCAGTTTGGATCACCTTTTCAGTGACATTTAGCCCTTTCTTTTGGCCCATATTTATTTGAAACATGCTTGACTTTCCCCACATTGTTTTCTCAAACAATAATGCAAAAACATACCCCTCTCCGTGTCAGTAAACTCAGTTCCCAATTCAGTCTATGCTCCGGTGACGAAGAGAGGCACAATGTGCTCAACTTACAAGAAAGACGCTCATCAGAGACTAATTTACGACGTAGGCTTTGTGACAAAAAAAGCAATCTTGGTGAAAGGTGAATTCAACCAGAGGGGAATGCAGACATGGAGCAGGCTAATACAACAGGTTGCCCCATTTGGCATACATTTTTATTGCCACGCCCTGTGACTGACCAAAAATGTTTTGCTCTCTTTATGCAAAGCTGTGCGCATAGTTTCTGTCGTAATGGCAGGTAGACACGCACAATTTCCAGGATATTCAAAATGCCAAATGCCTGAGCTATAGATAGTTACCATTGCGCCTATCTTAGCTCATCGATTTAAGTCACATGCACCCTCTACTTATGGAAGAAGGAACATTTTCATTTTCATTTTGGGGTTCAGCACTCCTATTGTGTCAGGGTCAAATCTGACCCGTTGTTTCGTATCTATAAAGACTATAAAGTGTCAGACCACCAAACCCTCAAAATTACTTACTGAGTCGATTTCTAAAGATGTTTAATGACATACTGACTGGTTTTAGCAACATACTGTGTTGTTTGAATGACCAAAGTCATTAAAACAAATGAATTTATTAATAGAAAGTTAAAAAATGCCAAGAATTTGCAAATGCCGCACTGCATAAAAGGATGAACCTGAAGACGCTGCAACTAATCATCCAACATTAAATATCCATGTTGAACACAGGTTGAAATTAAATGCATGTTTTTTGTGCATCTTGTTTGTAATATAATGGTAAATGGACTGCATTTATATAGTGTTTTTATCCAAAAGTGTTGGGTGTGTGTGTGTGTGTTTGTGTGTGTGTGTGTGAATAAGTGAATGAGAGGCATTCATAGCTGGAAACCTGTGTAAATGCTGCCGACTGGCTGGCAGTGAAATTGCGTAGCCGTCCTGCGTCTCTGTGATTTCTGAAAAAAAAATCATAGTTTGATTTGGTACATTTGATTAGTGCCAAGGAAAACCAGCAAATTGAAAAAACAATATGATTGTTTATATCTTGGCATTAATTGAAGTCCATTTCCCTCGGGGATACCACACTCACGCCATCACCCAGTGCAAGGAACCTCGGTGTGGTGATGGACAGCAGACTGTCCCTTTCCGAGAACATTGCGGCGGTGACCCGATCATGCAGATTCCTCCAATACAACATCCGGAGAATCCGCCCCTTTCTCACCCCCTACTCGACCCAGCTCCTGGTCCAAGCGATGGTTCTGTCCTGCCTGGACTACTGCAATTCCCTCTTGGCTGGCCTCCCAGCGTCCGCCATCAGACCCCTCCAACTCATCCAGAATGCAGCAGCTCGTCTGGTCTTCAACCTTCCCAAATACTCACACGTCACCCCCCTGCTTACTTCCCTCCACTGGCTGCCTGTCATGGCTCGCATCAAATTCAAAACATTGGTGCTAGCCTTCCAAGCAGTTAAGGCGTTTTCCCTAGCTTATCTACAAAAAATCATCAGACCCTACACCCCTGCCAGACCTCTTCGTTCAGCCTCCACAGGCCACTTGGCACCTCCCCCTCTCCGAACCTCTACCTCACGCTCACGACTACTGTCTGTTCTGGCTCCACGGTGATGGAACGAACTCCCCGTTGAGGTCAGAACTGTAGAATCTCTCCCCACCTTCAAGTGCAAGCTGAAGACACACCTCTTCAAGCAGCACCTCTCCCCATCCCTCCCTACCTCCCTGTGAACCTTAATTGTTGTCTCTGTGACTTGCTTTGTGTCTCGGTATTTTTAGTTGGCTAGGTAAGCAGTGTTTGGATAATTAACTTTGGTCACTTTTGCTCTGTTTTGTTTGTTTCTTTGTTCCCAAAAAAAAATAAAAAAATAAAAAAATATTGGCCCTCGTCCTTATCTTTGTTGTACAGGTAGCAGTTGAAATTGTACTTCCCTCTAGGGTCTTTCAGCGCACTTATCCCTGGTTATGGGTATGCACTTTGTTGTACGTCGCTCTGGATAAGAGCATCTGCCAAATGCCAATAATGTAATGTAAAAGTGTCAATTCCAGCAGTGAACCAACAGCAAACACGCCAAACGTAGTTACATATTATGACCAGCAGGTGTCACTGTGTGAACCTCCTCATCAATGGGTTTGTCCAATGTCTTAAAAAAAGTAATAGAAATGTGGATATGTTGATAGCTAGAAAAAAAAATAAAACAGATAGGCATCTATAGAAAGGCGTTTATGCAGTGAATAATCTACAGAGACCGTGAACATCATATGAAGTGTCAACTATTGTGCATTAAATCTTTTGAGGACATCTCATCCAGGTTAGAATCAAGCTCTCACTGGACTGAATCAATGGAAGTGTTGAGTTTAATTTTAAATAGCCAAATCAAATATAAAACTATCACTATATATTTATATATATATATAACAGCTTGATTGGCTGCCTTGAGAAATTGTCAGATGAAACTGAATCCCTATAGTAGTTGGCGAAAAAAGACCATTTGAACAGTTTATTTTTCTACTTATAGTAGCCTATAGCCAATCAAATCATTTTGTTTAATCAACAATAAAAATGTTTTAACTGTGTTTCCAATCAATGATTGTGTGTGTCCTATCAATCATGGGTTGGACTTAACTAACAGGTGAGTCTATTTGGCCGATTTAGCAAGCAGGATTAAGGTCGAAGTCAAGGTCAAGTTAATGTTTCTGTTGTGTTTTTTTCATACTCCATCATACGAGTACAATGAGCAGTGAAATGTTATTGCTGGCTCCTAAGTGTGCTTAATAAGTGTGCTTAATAAGTAGGACATGCTACATTCAGCCGAGTGTGTTTGCATTTAACACCATGAATTGTTTTGCACTGCAGAAGCACAGAATATGTACTTATTCTGCAATTATGCACAGAGTAGGCCTATTATTTTTTTGGCCGATTATTCTTTTTCCAAGATAGAGCCATGAAAGCTGATTGGTGTGTGAAGAGGCAAATCTATTCCTGGATTTGCATAATCCCTTCATTTATCATGGCACATATTGTCCTCGCAATTCAACTCGCAATGAATGTAGGCCTACTTGAGGCTACGACAGACAGTCATATAGCTACCATGCATATCTCACCTGAAAAAAGTTATTGATTTGGGGACATGATTTTTTTTGTCAAATATACTGTCAGATCATATTCACTGTTAACTACAGGCAGAGTTATTGACAGAAAGGCTTGCGAGCATAAAGTTAGGGTTCTGGGTAATTTGTCACTGGCATCATTCAAGTGACAGGTGGGTGTTGAGCAGTTGTGAAGGTAGCACAGACGGATTATAATGAAAGTCAGAAATGAGAGGTAGACGGTATAGGGTGCTATCCCAAAAAGGAATACTGAATATTGGCAAAAAAATAAATAAATTGGGCTGTTTTTTGAACTGTTTTTTTTCCTTTTTTGTCTTTTGATTCCATTTTTTCAATTTTGCTTGAAAACAAATAACCAAAACGTACATGGACCAATAACCCCTGTTTAAGATGTATGTCACTCAGCTGATAATGAAATTAAGTGCCTTCTTTCACCCTCTTAAAGAAACAGTCACACTACTGTATAATAACAACTTAATCATGATACCATTTATTTATAAATATATAAATAGAGCAATCACATATTACAGCATTCACATTTTTAGAGATCATCCAAAGATATATAATCATCTAGATGAGATGAGGAGAAAGATCTTACAAAAGGGGTGCAGTTCTCCATTTAAACCATTTTGACTTAAACTGTTTCATTTCATTGTCTGTCAATATTAAAAGCTTTCTTTTCTCTACAAGAAGTGTGAAAAAAATAAATAATACATATGATATACAGTGAGGTCCAAAAGTCTGAGACCACAAGTGAAAATGCATTATTTTCTAATTGAATACAAAGTTTTTCTTTACTTGTTATATTATCAGCATAAGAATTTGAGTAAAAAGTCAAATCTTTCAAAATATGACATTCATTTCAGAATGTCCACCAGCTTTTCTCAGACTTTTGGACCCCATATGGATAAATAACTTTGATTCCCTGATCAATACCTCAATGAGGCACTCAGTGAAGGAGCAGCAATTCTTGAGGAATCTATTAAAATAAATTAAGAGAGTAGCATCAAGGGTCTAAATCATAAAGGGTTATTTATCTGGCTAAAACTGAGGCAGCCTCATATCTGCTGACAGACTGTAAATGACCAGAAGAAGAGGAAACAGAAAAGTGATGACTTCCTGGGGTGAGTTTGTTGCCATGGCACTGCTGGTTGTAGGGGCTGCAGTTGTAGTCGTTGCTGTAGTTGTATTGCGGGGTGCAGTTGTAGTCGGGGCTGCAGTTGTAGTCGGGGCTACAGTTGTAGTTGGGGCTGCAGTTGTAGTGGAGGCTGCAGTTGTAGTGGGGGCTGCAGTTGTAGTCGTTGCTGTAGTTGTAGTGGGGGGTGCAGTTGTAGTCGGGGCTACAGTTGTAGTGGGGGCTGCAGTTGTAGTGGGGGCTGCAGTTGTAGTCGGGGCTGCAGTTGTTGTTGGGATTGCAGTTGTAGTCGGGGCTGCAGTTGTAGTCGGGGCTACAGTTGTAGTCGGGGCTACAGTTGTAGTGGGGGCTGCAGTTGTTGTCGGGGCTGCAGTTGTAGTGGGGGCTGCAGTCGTAGTGGGGCGTGCAGTTGTAGTCGGGGCTGCAGTTGTAGTCGGTGCTGCAGTTGTAGTGGAGGCTGCAGTTGTAGTGGGGGCTACAGTTGTATTGGGGGGTGCAGTTGTAGTCGGGGCTGCAGTTGTTGTCGGGGCTGCAGTTGTAGTGGGGGGTGCAGTTGTTGTCGGGGCTGCAGTTGTAGTGGGGGCTGCAGTTGTAGTCGGGGCTACAGTTGTAGTGGCGGCTCCAGTTGTAGTCGGGGCTACAGTTGTATTGGGGGGTGCAGTTGTAGTCTGGGCTGCAGTTGTAGTGGGGGCTGCAGTTGTAGTGGGGGCTGCAGTTGTAGTCGGGGCTCCAGTTGTAGTGGAGGCTGCAGTTGTAGTGGAGGCTGCAGTTGTAGTGGGGGCTGCAGTTGTAGTCGGGGCTGCAGTTGTAGTGGGGGCTGCAGTTGTTGTTGGGATTGCAGTTGTAGTGGGGGCTGCAGTTGTAGTGGAGGCTGCAGTTGTAGTGGGGGCTGCAGTTGTAGTCGGGGCTGCAGTTGTAGTGGGGGCTGCAGTTGTTGTTGGGATTGCAGTTGTAGTGGGGGCTGCAGTTGTAGTGGGGGCTGCAGTTGTAGTGGGGGCTGCAGTTGTGGTCGGGGCTGCAGTTGTAGTCGGGGCTGCAGTTGTAGTGGGGCCTGCAGTTGCTGGAATGAAATGTAATTTTCTTCAGTTGTTGTAACGTACATTTAATTTTCACTATTTACTATTCATGCGCGATATGGATTCACTTACCTAAAAACAGGAACAATGCCACCAGGTATTTTCCTTTCATCTTAAATGTATCTTTTTAAACTTTTCCAACAAATCTAGAAGAGAATCAATGAAGTCAGAATTTTAGCATCATTTCAGAGATCAGAACTTATCTAATATCAATTTGACAAAACAAGGGAAATTAGAAGGCAGTTAAAAATACAATAAGAGGGATTTATTTTGAGAATCCTTTACAGTGTCATTCACTGGCGCTTGGTAAGATATTTTGATCATTTTTATTTCTTATTTCACCGTGATAACAGAATAAATCTAAACTCCAATTCTTAAATAACACGAAATATTTTGACAAGTGCATCAACTGCAGAGAGTTCAATTATTAGAGCTGCCCATTACACCTATATGTACACAATGTAGTTTTACCTGCCATCTACAAAAAAATATATATCGCCCTGTGTTAATCAGCTATGGTTTCTGCAGCCACTCGTCCATATATTAATGACTCTGTGTGGAAAATGATTCATTTCATTAGTTTTTAACTGATAAAGGTCCTCTCATTCTCCTGACACAACAGTAAGGAACTTATTCAATAAACCTAATGAGTCAGTTTTAGATGTATAAAAACCTGAAAGAAATCCCCCTTAGTGTCGCTTCAGCTGGAGACACTAAGCTCAAATCCTCCTCACAATGTCTGTATTTCTGACCCTTATTTTTGGGATATTTGCATCCTTTCTCTGGGGCTCATGGACCGAATATATTAGTAGCTGAAATGGCGTCCCTCATGTTTGTGCTGTAGTTTGATATTTAATTTGGTGAAAAATGCTCTTAAATCACATCGCTTAATGAACAGAACAGGCCATTCAGCCCAACACCGCTTCAGATTACCAAAGTCCAGACTCGCCTTGAGTGTCCGACATTATTACTACATGACCTGGCAAGATATTCCACACAGTGGCCACTCTCTGTTTGGGAAAATACTTCCGAATGTCTTCGCACAATTTTCATCATGTATGGGTAGGGGTGACCTGGGATGATTGTAACACTTTTTACTGTCACATGTACAAGTTCAGAATGATGAGTGTTTATACCAGTGGTCTCAAACTTTGATTTAATTTATGTATGCATTTATTCATTTGATCTGTGTGTGGTTGTCATTGCCATCTAAGGCAACAAAATAAGTACTGAGGACCAACTCCAGTTCTGAGGCAGGGTGCCTCGATCAAGGGGGATATTAGGGAGTTCACCAAGCCGCAATTTAGACTCTCAAATTAACCTGACCTGCATGTCATTACCTGACTGCGGGAGGAAAACTGAAGCACCAAAGTACCATGCCGGCGGTGTAAGGAGAGGCCGGGGTAGGGCTTTAACCCACAACCTGCCTGCCTGCAGCCGGGGTAGGGCTCTAACCCACAACCTGCCTGCCTGCCTGAGCCACCCCATTAAAGAGTGCTGCCCAAAATTGTCTGCTCCAAATACCAGCCAGTTAGACATCCACTACATTACAAAAATGGCATTTGGCAGACGCTCTTATCCAGAGAAACAGACAGTTGATTAGACAAAGCAGGAGACAATCCTCCCCTCAAACAATGCACGGTTAAGGGCCTTGCTTGCTTGTTGTGGCTACACTGGGATTAGAACCACCAACCTTGCGGGTCCCAGTCATTTACCTTAACCACAACACTACTGGCCACCCCACTGCAAAAACCACCGAATGTGTGAGTTCATGTAAGATACAAAGAGGTCCACTGTTACAACCTACCCCTGCAACTGGGGTGAGTTGCAAACACTAGCTGGGGATGTATGTAGCAGGAACATACATTTTGCTTAAATCAGACCCACTCCAGGAAATTTCCACAAGAACTTTATTCATTATAAAATGGCCTATTTCTAACATCTGTATTCTCTCCAGGGACACCACTGTCTTGTTTGTCTCCATTGCTTAGATATGCTGAGAAATAAATTCATGGCAAAAGCAATTTGTTTTAATTAGAATTAAGTGTTACAACCATTGCCAACCTGGGCAGCCATTACGTAGCCAGCTAAGGTAGCATGTGGGTTTGAACCTAGCATGAATTTGAAACATCACATTTGACTGGAGAAAATGCTTATTGCTGAAAGTTAAACTGTTTTACCTCTGATATTTTGACTGCTAAACAAAAAAAAGATCAGATGAGAAATTGCGTTTGTCCTTCAGTCATTGTTTGGCTTAGAACACCCAATATTTCAGTCAACAAGCCTCCTGTGAGTTCATGGGAGTATGGGCCCTGGCCACACCTAATTATATAAACTTCTGGATAAGCTATTTTCTCTGGAATGGTGGTCTCTTCCTAAATTTTGTCAGAATCATATGTAGCAACCATGGAAAAATACTCAAAAATAATCAAAAACACTTAATGTCTGCTCAATAAAAGACTTGCATTATAAGAAATAATAAATATGTTTAATTTTCAATAAATATGTTTAATTTCAATCATCACTTACCTTTGTTCGGTGATGCTTTTCAGGCACTTAAAAAGGTAGTCTTCTGCTGAAGCTTGCGTCCTACAAGGTTTTTTCAGCCGAAATTATTGTGAAGCTGAAGTGAACACTTAGGTGATGTTCCTCTAAAGCTCTGGCTTTGCACATGCAATACCTGCCTTAGTCCTGCCACATTTATAACAAGACAAGATGACGTCAAATTACCGACACCCTAAATATGTCGACATACTTAGTCTGCTAATAAAACAGGTTGCCCCATTTGGCATAAATTTTAGTTGCCACACCCTGTGACGTACCAAAAATGTTTTGTTCTCTTTATGCAAAGCTGTGAATAAATTAGTTTCTGCCATAATGGAAGGTAGACACACACAATTTCCAGGATATTCAAAATGCCAAATGCCTGAGCTATAGAACGTTACCATCGCGTCTATCTTAGCTCATCGATTTAAGTCACTTACCTCTACATACCTCTACTTATGGAAGAAGGAACATTTTCATTTACATTTTGGGGTTCAGCACTCCTATTGTGTCAGGGTCAAATCTGACCCGTTGTTTTGTATCTAGTTTTTTGTATTGGAACAGGGCTTCAGGATATCCTCAGAAACAGCTCTATAAACAAAACAAAACCAGTGGTCACCATTTTATTCAATCCTGAAGGTCCCGTTGTCTGGTTACATCATCTGTGGTGTTACAGGTACAATTTGACCCGGCAGAGGATATTGGCTGTTGATAGTATGGCATACAACACTGAAAAGTTGTTTGTAGTTCTGTGGATCAAATTTGGCTCAAAAAGATTCATCTTTGGGTCTAGGGGGGAGAGAGCACACACACACACAAAAAAACACACACACATGCACAGTCACACACACAAGGAAAAACAGACACATCCTCTTCAATGCTAAAGAGATTCTTCAAAGATAATGCTGTTTCTGGTATGAGTGAGATAGATTGCTGAGGCAGCGGTCGCTTCCAGATGAGACAATACTGAATTTGTGACTAATTTGTGGCTATTAAATATCCCAGCACACCTTTTTGCTTATCCCTAATGCACAGGTGAAATCCTCATACTGGCACTTTCCACGTGACCTAAAAATCCCCAACATCTAAACCTCTCATTCCCAGGTTTTCCCTTCAAAAGAGAAAATGAGCCTCAGTTTACCTGCCTGGCTGCATTGCGGTGAAGCATGACAAGACATGAATACATTACTTTTCTTATCAAAAATAATTTAAAAATTGTGACACAGCAGTAAGGACATTGTGCATATGGAGTTTGACTTTCAGGCTATGAGAATGCTTTGGGAGATTTTGGGAATCTGAAATGTTCAGAAATTTGAAAGGAAAGGCAGAAAACGCGACTTCTAATAGTTGGAATACTTTATTGGAATGGGTACGCAGTTTGGATCACCTTTTCAGTGACATTTAGCCCTTTCTTTTGGCCCATATTTATTTTAAACATGCTTCACTTTCCCCACATTGTTTTCTCAAACAATAATGCAAAAACATACCCCTCTCCGTGTCAGTAAACTCAGTTCCCAATTCAGTCTATGCTCCAGTGACGACCAGCGTCACAATGTGCTCAACTTACAAGAAAGACGCTCATCAGAGACTAATTTACGACGTAGGCTTTGTGACTGTCAAAAAAAGCAATCTTGATGAAAGGTGAATTACAATTCAACCACAGAGACCAAGTTTGGAAGATTTAATAACTCAATATTTTTATCCAGTGAGAAAAGCGTTTTGCAGATGAGGGTTTGCAGGTCCAGCTCCAGGAAGGAGGGGGCGCAGACATGGAGCAGGCAGCGATGATGAGCCACCCCCCCCAGGGAAGAGCCATCAGGCCATCGACTGAAGGGCAGGTTCACGGGCTGCCCCAGGACGGAGCCAGGAGCAGGTGGAGAAGTGGTGGACGATGCAAGGCTCTGAAACGCAGAGGGAACGCAGATAAGGGCCATTTTCAGACTGTGTAAATGCTGCCGACTGGTTGGCAGTGAAATTGCGTAGCCGTCCTGCATCTCTGTGATTTAACCTTTTTTTCACTCCCATAACGGAAACATAAGACTTCAGCACATTGCCACAATGGAGGACTGCTTTCCCAGGGCTGCCCGATGCCTTCAGGGGTGTAAGTATGATGAATATCACATTTATTCCTGTAAAAAAAAAAAAATTATTAGTGTGTCACTGAAAACAGGTACAGATACGCACGGACAGCATATGCGTCATTAAGTATTTCGCAATATTGAACTGATTGAAATTTTCCTTGAGGCAGAAGAAAACAAAAGTACCGTTGCATTAATTACAGGAGCTATTTTAAGAAGTTGTCAGACGGAGTAATTGCGGGCAAATTTAACTTATCTCTTTATTTGCTTTTGCTACAGGAGAGCAAAGTTTTTGTGGGTTTTCTTTTTTTGGGGGGGGGGGGGGGTTATGAAAATGTATTTCTTTGACTTAAAAAGAAGTCTTAAATAATACCAATAATAACAAAAAGCTTTAGTTATATTGCACCTTTCATACATAAAATATAACTCAAAGTGCTTTACATTCAGCAGTCGGAACAAAAAAATTATTGAAAAACTAAAATCAAAACAAAAAGACTATAAAGTGTCAGACCACCAAACCCTCAAAATTACTTACTGAGTCGATTTCTAAAGATGTTTAATGACATACTGACTAGTTTTAGCAACATACTGTGTTGTTTGAATGACCTAAGTCATTAAAACAAATGAATTTATAAATAGAAAGTTAAAAAATGCCAAGAATTTGCAAATGCCGCACTGTATAAAAGGATGAACCTGCAGACGCTGCAACTAATCATCCAACATTGAATATCCATATTGAACACAGGTTGAAATTAAATGCATGTTTTTTGTGCATCTTGTTTGTAACATAATGGTAAATGGACTGCATTTATATAGTGTTTTTATCCAAAAGTGTTGGGTGTGTGTGTGTGTGTTTGTGTGTGTGTGTGTGAATAAGTGAATGAGAGGCATCCATAGCTGGAAACCTGTGTAAATGCTGCCGACTGGCTGGCAGTGAAATTGCGTAGCTGTCCTGCGTCTCTGTGATTTCTGAAAAAAAAATCATAGTTTGATTTGGTACATTTGATTAGTGCCAAGGAAAAACAGCAAATTGAAAAAACAATATGATTGTTTATATCTTGGCATTAATTGAAGTCCATTTCCCTCGGGGATACCACACTCACGCCATCACCCAGTGCAAGGAACCTCGGCGTGGTGATGGACAGCAGACTGTCCCTTTCCGAGAACATTGCGGCGGTGACCCGGTCTTGCAGGTTCTTCCTATACAACATACGGAGAATCCCCCCCTTTCTCACCCCCTACTCGACCCAGCTCCTGGTCCAAGCGATGGTTCTGTCCCACCTGGACTACTGCAATTCCCTCTTGGCTGGCCTCCCAGCGTCCGCCATCAGACCCCTCCAACTCATCCAGAATGCAGCAGCTCGTCTGGTCTTCAACCTTCCCAAATACTCACACGTCACCCCCCTGCTTACTTCCCTCCACTGGCTGCCTGTCATGGCTCGCATCAAATTCAAAACATTGGTGCTAGCCTTCCAAGCAGTTAAAGGGTCTTCCCCAGCTTACCTACAAAAAATCATCAGACCCTACACCCCTGCCAGACCTCTTTGTTCAGCCTCCACAGGCCACTTGGCACCTCCCCCTCTCCGAACCTCCACCTCACGCTCACGACTACTGTCTGTTCTGGCTCCACGGTGGTGGAACAAACTCCCTGTTGAGGTCAGAACTGTAGAATCTCTCCCCACCTTCAAGTGCAAGCTGAAGACACACCTCTTCAAGCAGCACCTCTCCCCATCCCTCCCTACCTCCCTGTGAACCTTAATTGTTGTCTCTGTGACTTGCTTTGTGTCTCGGTATTTTTAGTTGGCTAGGTAAGCAGTGTTTGGATAGTTAACTTTGGTCACTTTTGCTCTGTTTTGTTTGTTTCTTTGTTCCCAAAAAAAAATAAAAAAATAAAAAAATATTGGCCCTCGTCCTTATCTTTGTTGTACAGGTAGCAGTTGAAATTGTACTTCCCTCTAGGGTCTTTCAGCGCACTTATCCCTGGTTATGGGTATGCACTTTGTTGTACGTCGCTCTGGATAAGAGCGTCTGCCAAATGCCAATAATGTAATGTAAAAGTGTCAATTCCAGCAGTGAACCAACAGCAAACACGCCAAACGTAGTTACATATTATGACCAGCAGGTGTCACTGTGTGAACCTCCTCATCAATGGGTTTGTCCAATGTCTTAAAAAAAGTAATAGAAATGTGGATATGTTGATAGCTAGACAAAAAATAAAACAGATAGGCATCTATAGATAGGCGTTTATGCAGTGAATAATCTACAGAGACCGTGAACATCATATGAAGTGTCAAGTATTGTGCATTAAATCTTTTGAGGACATCTCATCCAGGTTAGAATCAAGCTCTCACTGGACTGAATCAGTGGAAGTGTTGAGTTTAATTTTAAATAGCCCAATCAAATATAAAACTATCACTATATATTTATATATATATATAACAGCTTGATTGGCTGCCTTGAGAAATTGTCAGATGAAACTGAATCCCTATAGTAGTTGGCGAAAAAAGACCATTTGAACAGTTTATTTTTCTACTTATAGTAGCCTATAGCCAATCAAATCATTTTGTTTAATCAACAATAAAAATGTTTTAACTGTGTTTCCAATCAATGATTGTGTGTGTCCTATCAATCATGGGTTGGACTTAACCAACAGGTGAGTCTATTTGGCCGATTTAGCAAGCAGGATTAAGGTCGAAGTCAAGGTCAAGTTAATGTTTCTGTTGTGTTTTTTTCATACTCCATCATACGAGTACAATGAGCAGTGAAATGTTATTGCTGGCTCCTAAGTGTGCTTAATAAGTGTGCTTAATAAGTAGGACATGCTACATTCAGCCGAGTGTGTTTGCATTTAACACCATGAATTGTTTTGCACTGCAGAAGCACAGAATATGTACTTATTCTGCAATTATGCACAGAGTAGGCCTATTATTTTTTTGGCCGATTATTCTTTTTCCAAGATAGAGCCATGAAAGCTGATTGGTGTGTGAAGAGGCAAATCTATTCCTGGATTTGCATAATCCCTTCATTTATCATGGCACATATTGTCCTCGCAATTCAACTCGCAATGAATGTAGGCCTACTTGAGGCTACGACTGACAGTGATATAGCTACCATGCATATCTCACCTGAAAAAAGTTATTGATTTGGGGACATGATTTTTTTTCACTGTTTTCACTGTTAACTACAGGCAGAGTTATTGACAGAAAGGCTTGCGAGCATAAAGTTAGGGTTCTGGGTAATTTGTCACTGGCATCATTCAAGTGACAGGTGGGTGTTGAGCAGTTGTGAAGGTAGCACAGACGGATTATAATGAAAGTCAGAAATGAGAGGTAGACGGTATAGGGTGCTATCCCAAAAAGGAATACTGAATATTGGCAAAAAAATAAATAAATTGGGCTGTTTTTTGAACTGTTTTTTTTCCTTTTTTGTCTTTTGATTCCATTTTTTCAATTTTGCTTGAAACCAATAAACAAATAACCAAAACGTACATGGACCAATAACCCCTGTTTAAGATGTATGTCACTCAGCTAATAATGAAATTAAGTGCCTTCTTTCACCCTCTTAAAGAAACAGTCACACTACTGTATAATAACAACTTAATCATGATACCATTTATTTATAAATATATAAATAGAG
Source organism: Conger conger (assembly GCF_963514075.1). NCBI lineage: Eukaryota > Metazoa > Chordata > Actinopteri > Anguilliformes > Congridae > Conger > Conger conger. The sequence continues at coordinate 47,298,005 of NC_083771.1, read as the reverse complement.
CAATCACATATTACAGCATTCACATTTTTAGAGATCATCCAAAGATATATAATCATCTAGATGAGATGAGGAGAAAGATCTTACAAAAGGGGTGCAGTTCTCCATTTAAACCATTTTGACTTAAACTGTTTCATTTCATTGTCTGTCAATATTAAAAGCTTTCTTTTCTCTACAAGAAGTGTGAAAAAAATAAATAATACATATGATATACAGTGAGGTCCACAAGTGAAAATGCATTATTTTCTAATTGAATACAAAGTTTTTCTTTACTTGTTATATTATCAGCATAAGAATTTGAGTAAAAAGTCAAATCTTTCAAAATATGACATTCATTTCGAAATGTCCACCAGCTTTTCTCAGACTTTTGGACCCCATATGGATAAATAACTTTGATTCCCTGATCAATACCTCAATGAGGCACTCAGTGAAGGAGCAGCAATTCTTGAGGAATCTATTAAAATAAATTAAGAGAGTAGCATCAAGGGTCTAAATCATAAAGGGTTATTTATCTGGCTAAAACTGAGGCAGCCTCATATCTGCTGACAGACTGTAAATGACCAGAAGAAGAGGAAACAGAAAAGTGATGACTTCCTGGGGTGAGTTTGTTGCCATGGCACTGCTGGTTGTAGGGGCTGCAGTTGTAGTCGTTGCTGTAGTTGTATTGGGGGGTGCAGTTGTAGTGGGGGCTGCAGTTGTAGTCGGGGCTGCAGTTGTTGTCGGGGCTACAGTTGTAGTGGGGGCTGCAGTTGTAGTGGCGGCTGCAGTTGTAGTGGGGGCTACAGTTGTAGTCGGGGCTGCAGTTGTAGTGGGGGCTGCAGTTGTAGTGGGGGCTGCAGTTGTAGTGGGGGCTGCAGTTGTAGTCGGGGCTGCAGTTGTTGTTGGGATTGCAGTTGTAGTCGGGGCTGCAGTTGTAGTCGGGGCTACAGTTGTATTGGGGGCTACAGTTGTAGTGGGGGCTGCAGTTGTAGTGGGGGCTGCAGTTGTAGTCGGGGCTGCAGTTGTTGTCGGGGCTACAGTTGTAGTGGGGGCTGCAGTTGTAGTGGGGGCTGCAGTTGTAGTCGGGGCTACAGTTGTAGTGGGGCGTGCAGTTGTAGTCGGGGCTGCAGTTGTAGTCGGTGCTACAGTTGTAGTGGAGGCTGCAGTTGTAGTGGGGGCTACAGTTGTATTGGGGGGTGCAGTTGTAGTCGGGGCTGCAGTTGTAGTGGGGGCTGCAGTTGTTGTCGGGGCTGCAGTTGTAGTGGGGGGTGCAGTTGTAGTCGGGGCTGCAGTTGTTGTTGGGATTGCAGTTGTAGTGGAGGCTGCTGTTGTAGTGGGGGCTGCAGTTGTAGTGGGGGCTGCAGTTGTAGTCGGGGCTGCAGTTGTAGTCGGGGCTGCAGTTGTAGTGGGGGCTGCAGTTGTAGTCGGGGCTGCAGTTGTAGTCGGGGCTGCAGTTGTAGTGGGGCCTGCAGTTGCTGGAATGAAATGTAATTTTCTTCAGTTGTTGTAACGTACATTTAATTTTCACTATTTACTATTCATGCGCGATATGGATTCACTTACCTAAAAACAGGAACAATGCCACCAGGTATTTTCCTTTCATCTTAAATGTATCTTTTTAAACTTTTCCAACAAATCTAGAAGAGAATCAATGAAGTCATAATTTTAGCATCATTTCAGAGATCAGAACTTATCTAATATCAATTTGACAAAACAAGGGAAATTAGAAGGCAGTTAAAAATACAATAAGAGGGATTTATTTTGAGAATCCTTTACAGTGTCATTCACTGGCGCTTGGTAAGATATTTTGATCATTTTTATTTCTTATTTCACCGTGATAACAGAATAAATCTCCAACTCCAATTCTTAAATAACTCGAAATATTTTGACAAGTGCATCAACTGCAGAGAGTTCAATTATTAGAGCTGCCCATTACACCTATATGTACACAATGTAGTTTTACCTGCCATCTCCAAAAAAATATATCTCGCCCTGTGTTAATCAGCTATGGTTTATGCAGCCACTCGTCCATATATTAATGACTCTGTGTGGAAAATGATTCATTGCATTAGTTTTTAACTGATAAAGGTCCTCTCATTCTCCTGACACAACAGTAAGGAACTTATTCAATAAGCCTAATGAGTCAGTTTTAGATGTATAAAAACCTGAAAGAAATCCCCCTTAGTGTCGCTTCAGCTGGAGACACTAAGCTCAAATCCTCCTCACAATGTCTGTATTTCTGACCCTTATTTTTGGGATATTTGCATCCTTTCTCTGGGGCTCATGGACCGAATATATTAGTAGCTGAAATGGCGTCCCTAATGTTTGTGCTGTAGTTTGATATTTAATTTGGTGAAAAATGTTCTTAAATCACATCGCGTAATGAACAGAACAGGCCATTCAGACCAACACCGCTTCAGATTACCAAAGTCCAGACTCGCCTTGAAAACCCCACAGAGTGTCCAACATTATTACTACATGGTAAATGGTTGGCATTTACATAGTTCCTTTATCCAAAGCGCTGCACAATTGATGCTTCTCATTCATCCATTCATACACACACACACACACACTCACACACTCACACACTCACACACCAACGGTGATTGGCTGCCATGCAAGGTGCCGACCAGCTCGTCAGGAGCATTTAAGGGTTAGGTGTCTTGTTCAGGGACACTTCGACACAGCCCGGGCAGGGGATCGAACCAGCAACCCTCCAACTGCCAGATGACTGCTCTTACTGCCTGAGCCATGTCGCCCCCTTGACCATGACCTGGCAAGATATTCTACACAGTGGCCACTCTTTGTTTGGGAAAATACTTCCAAATGTTACTTCCTGCAACTGGGGTAAGTTGCAAACACTAGCTGGGGATGTATGTAACAGGAACATACATTTTGCTTAAATCAGACCCACTCCATGAAATTTACACAGGAACTTTATTAAATATAAAATGGCCTATTTCTAACATCTGTATTCTCTCCAGGGACACCACTGTCTTGTTTGTCTCCATTGCTTAGACATGCTGAGAAATAAATGCATGCCAAAAGCAATTCGTTTTAATTAGAATGAATTGTTACAACCATTGCCAACCTGGGCAGCCATTACGTAGCCAGCTAAGGTAGCATGTGGGTTTGAACCTAGCATGAATTTGAAACATCACATTTGACTGGAGAAAATGCTTATTGCTGAAAGTTAAACTGTTTTACCTCCGATATTTTGACTGCTAAACAACTAAACGATGAGATGAGAAATTGTCATTTTTTGGCTTAGAACACCCAATATTTCAGTCAACAAGCCTCTCCTGTGAGTTCATGGGAGTATGGGTCCTGGCCAACACTCGTTTATTTTTGGTCAAGCTGATGCTGTTACAGCTAACCCAATGTTTCAACCATCCCTGGTCTCCCCTACACTTAGATACATGTTATAGGACGGGCTTTTCTGAGGCTAACAGAAAAGGTCTGTGAAAAGATCTATTAACAACCTAAATTGCGCAGAATAAGATATTAACGAAAGTCAAACTGGACAGGGAAAATTATATAAACTTCTGGATAAGCGATTTTCTCTGGAATGGTGGTCTCTTCCTTAAATTTTGTCAAAAAATACTCAAAAATAATCAAAAACACTTCATGTCTGCTCAATAAAAGACTTGCATTATAAGAAATAATAAATATATGTTGAATTTTAAAAAATGTTGAATTTCAATCATCACTTACCTTCGTTCGGCGATGCTTTTCAGGCACTTAAAAAGGTAGTCTTCTCCTGGAGCTTGCGTCCTACGCGTTTTTTTCAGCCGAAATTTTTGTGAAGCTAAAGTGGACACTTAGGTGATGTTCCTCTAAAGCTCTGGCTTTGCACATGCAATACCTGCCTTAGTCCTGCCACATTTATAACAAGACAAGATGACGTCAAATTACCGACACCCTAAATATATATCGACTTACTAAGTCTATTAATAAAACAGGTTGCCCCATTAGGCATACATTTTCATTGCCACACCCTGTGACTTACCAAAAATGTTTTGTTCTCTTTATGCAAAGCTGTGCATAAATTAGTTTCTGCCATAATGGAAGGTAGACACACACAATTTCCAGGATATTCAAAATGCCAAATGCCTGAGCTATAGAACGTTACCATCGAGTCTATCTTAGCTCATCGATTTAAGTCACTTACCTCTACTTACCTCTACTTATGGAAGAAGGAACATTTTCATTTACATTTTGGGGTTCAGCACTCCTATTGTGTCAGGGTCAAATCTGACCTGTTGTTTTGTATCTAGTTTTTTGTATTGGAACAGGGCTTCAGGATATCCTCAAAAACAGCTATATAAACAAAACAAAACCAGTGGTCACCATTTTATTCAATCCTGAAGGTCCCGTTGTCTGGTTACATCATCTGTGGTGCTTTGGGTAAAATTTGACCCGGCAGAGAATATTGGCTGTTGATAGTATGGCATACAACACTGAAAAGTTGTTTGTAGTTCTGTGGATCAAATCTGACTCAAACAAGATTCATCTTTGGGTCTAGGAGAGAGAGAGCACACACACACACGCAAACAAACACACACACATGCACAGTCATGAACACAAGGAAAAACAGACATATCCTTTTCAATGGTAAAGAGATTCTTCAAAGATAATGCTGTTTCTGGTATGAGTGAGATAGTGTGTTGAGGCAGCGGTCACTTCCAGATGAGACAATACTGAATTTGTGACTAACTGTGGCTATTAAATATCCCCGCACACCTTTTTGCTTATCCCTAATGCACAGGTGAAATCCTCATTCTGGCACTTTCCACGTGACCTAAACATCCCCAACGTCTAAACCTCTCATTCCCAGGTTTTCCCTTCAAAAGAGAAAATGAGCCTCAGTTTACCTGCCTGGCTGCATTGCGGTGAAGCATGACAAGACATGAATAAATTACTTTTCTTATCAAAAATTATTTTAAAATTGTGACACAGCAGTAAGGACATTGCGCATATGGAGTTTGACTTTCAGGCTATGAGAATGCTTTGGGAGATTTTGGGAATCTGAAATGTTCAGAAATTTGAAAGGAAAGGCAGAAAACGCGACTTCTAATAGTTGGAATACTTTATTTGAATGGGTACGCAGTTTGGATCACCTTTTCAGTGACATTTAGCCCTTTCTTTTGGCCCATATTTATTTGAAACATGCTTCACTTTCCCCACATTGTTTTCTCAAACAATAATGCAAAAACATACCCCTCTCCATGTCAGTAAACTCAGTTCCCAATTCAGTCTATGCTCCGGTGACGAAGAGAGGCACAATGTGCTCAACTTACAAGAAAGACGCTCATCAGAGACTAATTTACGACGTAGGCTTTGTGACTGTCAAAAAAAGCAATCTTGGTGAAAGGTGAATTCAACCACAGAGACCAAGTTTGGAAGATATAATAACTCAATATTTTTATCCAGTGAAAAAAAAAATTATGAGTGTGTCACTGAAAACAGGTACAGATACGCACATACAGCATATGCGTCATTAAGTATTTCGCAATATTGAACTGATTGCAATTTGCCTTGAGGCAGAAGAAAACTGAAGTACGGTAGCATTAATTACAGGAGCTATTTTAAGAAGTTGTCAGACAGAGTTTGCGTGCGGCTCTTTATTTGCTTTGGCCACAGAAGGGCTGTTATAGTCTGAGCAGACCACAAATTTAATTCCGTTCATGTATATGGTTTTTACCTATCATTTGCTGTGTTAGAGCGCCATCTACTGACCATTAATGGTAATCAGCATACTTTCTGCTTCGTGGTCAGCTACATGAGAGATGTCGATCGAGAAACGTTGTTCGTTTGCTGTCTCCGGAAAAATATGCTATTTCACCTGCTTATAAGTTATTCTTACCCCCACGAGGGCAATGCCGGTAGGTACAAACTGTTTTACATAAACATGTGTTTTGAAAGAAGTCTAAGAAACATGTAATACGCTACTTTTAAGCTATGAAAAAGTTTTCCTTTGTTCTCCATAACGGCGGCAATTGCTACATGTGCGCGGCTAGCAAATGTGTTTCATAGCCTAGGAGAATTCAACGATTTACACATGCAATGAGACAAATAGACGGAAAATAGTTTTATTTGTACTTACAGTTTTACAGCATAAATAAAGGAAAGGAAAAAAAGAATGAAGATTTCCTGCATCGACGTTCTTTGTTCGTCCTAGCCTCGCGGTTGTAAACTTGCTGGATAGCTGAGTTGCCCTACACTTAGTGAGGCCAGTACAAGGGCTTTTTCATGAAAATGTATTTATTTTACTTAAAAACAAGTATTAAATAATAACAATAAGCTTTAGTTATATTGCACCTTTCATACATAAAATATAACTCAAAGTGCTTTACATTCAGCAGTAAGAACAAAAAAATTATTTAAAATTCTTTTAAATTATTTACTGAGTTGATTTCTAAAGATGTTTAATGACATACTGACTGGTTTTAGCAACATACTGTGTTGTTTGAATGACCTAAGTCATTAAAACAAATGAATTTATAAATAGAAAGTTAAAAAATGCCAAGAATTTGCAAATGCCGCACTGCATAAAAGGATGAACCTGAAGACGCTGTAACTAATCATCCAACATTAAATATCCATATTGAACACAGGTTGAAATTAAATGCATGTTTTTCGTGCATCTTGTTTGTAATATAATGGTAAATGGACTGCGTTTATAGAGTGCTTTTATCCAAAAGTGTGTGTGTGTGTGTGTGTGTGTGTGTGTGTGTGTGTGTGTGTGGGTGGGTGTGTGTGTGAATAAGTGAATGAGAGGCATTCATAGCTGGAAACCTGTGTAAATGCTGCCGACTGGCTGGGAGTGAAATTGCGTAGCCGTCCTGCGTCTCTGTGATTTCTGTAAAAAAAATTTTTTTTTAAAGCCTCATAGTTTGATTTGGTACATTTTATTAGTGCCAAGGAAAAACAGCAAATTGAAAAAACAATATGATTGTTTATATCTTGGCATTAATTGAAGTGTCAATTCCAGCAGTGAACCAACAGCAAACACGCCAAACGTAGTTACATATTATGACCAGCAGGTGTCACTGTGTGAACCTCCTCATCAATGGGTTTGTCCAATGTCTTAAAAAAAGTAATAGAAATGTGGATATGTTGATAGCTAGACAAAAAATAAAACAGATAGGCATCTATAGATAGGCGTTTATGCAGTGAATAATCTACAGAGACCGTGAACATCATATGAAGTGTCAACTATTGTGCATTAAATCTTTTGAGGACACCTCATCCAGGTTAGAATCAAGCGCTCACTGGACTGAATCAGTGGAAGTGTTGAGTTGGCCCAATCTAATAGCCTAATAGGCTAGCCTATAGCCAAAATAGGATATATTTTTTTTTTTAAAAACGATATCCTGAAAAACAGCTTGATTGGCTGCCTTGAGAAATTGTCAGATGAAACTGAATCCATATAGTAGTTGGCGAAAAAAGACCATTCAAACAGTTTATTTTTCTACTTATAGTAGCATATAGTCAATCAAATCATTTTGTTTAATCAACAATAAAAATGTTTTAACTGTGTTTCCAATCAATGATTGTGTGTCCTATCAATCGTGGGTTGGACTTAACCAACAGGTGAGTCTATTTGGCCGATTTAGCAAGCAGGATTGAGGTCGAAGTCAAGGTCAAGTTAATGTTTCTGTTGTGTTTTTTTCATGCTCCATCATACGAGTACAATGAGCAGTGAAATGTTATTGCTGGCTCCTAAGTGTGCTTAATAAGTAGGACATGCTACATTCAGCCGAGTGTGCTTGCATTTAACACCATTAATTGTTTTGCACTGCAGAAGCACAGAATATGTACTTATTCTGCAATTAGGCACGCAGTAGGCCTATTATCCTTTTGGCCGATTATTCTTTTTCCAAGATAGAGCCATGAAAGCTGATTGGTGTGTGAAGAGGCAAATCTATTCCTGGATTTGCATAATCCCTTCTTTTATCATGGCGTATATTGTCCTCACAATTCAACTCGCAATGAGGCTACAACTGACAGTGATATAGCTATCAAGCATATCTCACCTGAAAAAAGTTATTGATTTGGGGACATGATTTTTTTTTGTCAAATATACTGTCAGATCATATCCACTGTTTGTTAACCACAGGCAGAGTTATTGACAGAAAGGCTTGCTAGCATAAAGTTAGGGTTCTGGGTAATTTGTCACTGGCATCAGTCAAGAGACAGGTGGGTGTTGAGCAGTTGTGAAGGTAGCACAGAGGGATTATAATGAAAGTCAGCGATGAGAGGAAGACGGTATAGGGTGCTATCCCAAAAAGGAATACTGAATATTGGCAACAAAAAAAAACTCAATTGGGCTGTTTTTTAAACTGGTTTTCTCCTTTTTTGTCTTTTGATTCCATTTTTTCAATTTTGGTTTAAACCAATAAACAAATGATCAAAACGTACATGGACCAATAACCCCTGTTTAAGATGTACTCAGCTGATAATGAAATGAAGTGCCTTCTTTCACCCTCTTAAAGAAACAGTCACACACTACTGTATAATAACAACTTGATCATGATACCATTTATTTATAAATATATAAATAGAGCAATCACATATTACAGCATTCACATTTTTAGAGATCATCCGAAGATATATAAACATCTAGATGAGATGAGGAGAAAGATCTTACAAAAGGGGTGCAGTTCTCCATTTAAACCACTTTGACTTAAACAGTTTCATTTCATTGTCTGTCTGGATTACAATATTAAGAGCTTTTTTTTCTGTGTGAAAAAAATAAGTAATGCATGTGATACACAGTGAACTCTAAAAGTCTGAGACCACGAGTGAAAATGCATTCTTTTCTAATTGTATATAAAGTTTTTATTTACTAATTATATTATCAGCATAAGAATTTGAGTGAAAAGTCAAATCTTTCAAAATATGACATTCATTTCAGAATGTCCACCAGCTTTTCTCTTTTGGACTTTTGGACCCCAAAGGATAAATAACTTTGATTCCCTGATCAATAGCTCAATGAGCCACTCAGTGAAGGAGCAGCAATTCTTGAGGAATCTATTCAAATAAATTACACATCAGAGAGTAGCATCAAGGGTCTAAATCATAAAGGGTTATTTATCTGGCTAAAACTGAGGCAGCCTCATATCTGCTGACAGACTGTAAATGACCAGAAGAAGAGGAAACAGAAAAGTGATGACTTCCTGGGGTGAGTTTGTTGCCATGGCACTGCTGGTTGTAGGGGCTGCAGTTGTAGTTGTTGCAGGAGCTGCACTTGTTGTAGAAGGGGGGGTTGTTGTTGTAACAGGGGCTGCAGTTGTTGATGCAGGGGCTGCAGATGTTGTTGTTGCAGTTGTTGTAGAAGGGGGGGTTGTTGTTGCTGTAGCTGTGGGTGCAGTTGTTGATGCAGGGGCTGCACTTGCTGTAGCTGTGGATGCAGTTATTGATACACGGGATGCAGTTGTTGATGCAGGGGATGCAGATGTTGATGCAGGAGCTACACTTGCTGTAGCTGTGGATGAAGTTTTTGATGCAGGAGCTGCACTTGCTGTAGCTGTGGATGCAGTTGTTGATGCAGGAGCTGCACTTGCTGTAGCAGGGGATGCAGTTGTTGATGCAGGAGCTGCACTTGCTGTAGCTGGGGATGCAGTTGTTGATGCAGGAGCTGCACTTGCTGTAGCTGGGGATGCAGTTGTTGATGCAGGAGCTGCACTTGCTGTAGCTGTGGATGCAGTTGTTGATGCAGGAGCTGCACTTGCTGTAGCTGTGGATGCAGTTATTGATACACGGGATGCAGTTGTTGATGCAGGGGATGCAGATGCTGATGCAGGGGCTGCACTTGCTGTAGCTGTGGATGCAGTTGTTGATGCAGGAGCTGCACTTGCTGTAGCTGGGGATGCAGATGTTGATACAGGGGCTGCAGATGTTGATGCAGGAGCTGCACTTGCTGTAGCTGTGGATGCAGTTGTTGATGCAGGGGCTGCACTTGCTGTAGCTGTGGATGCAGATGTTGATGCTGGAGCTGCACTTGGTGTAGCAGGGGATGCAGTTGTTGATGCAGGAGCTGCACTTGCTGTAGCTGGGGATGCAGTTGTTGATGCAGGAGCTGCACTTGCTGGAGCTGGGGATGCAGATGTTGATGCAGGAGCTGCACTTGCTGTAGCTGGGGATGCAGTTGTTGATGCAGGAGCTGCACTTGCTGGAGCTGTGGATGCAGATGTTGATGCAGGAGCTGCAATTGCTGTAGCTGGGGATGCAGATGTTGATGCAGGGGCTGCAGATGTTGTTGCAGGAGCTGCACTTGCTGTAGCAGGGGATGCAGATGTTGATGCAGGAGCTGCAATTGCTGTAGCTGGGGATGCAGATGGTGATGCAAGGGCTGCAGATGTTGATACAGGAGCTGCACTTGCTGTAGCTGTGGATGCAGTTGTTGATGCAGGAGCTGCACTTGATGTAGCTGGGGATGCAGTTGTTGATGCAGGAGCTGCACTTGCTGGAGCTGTGGATGCAGATGTTGATGCAGGACCTGCAATTGCTGTAGCTGGGGATGCAGATGTTGATGCAGGGGCTGCAGATGTTGTTGCAGGAGCTGCACTTGCTGTAGCTGGGGATGCAGTTGTTGATGCAGGAGCTGCACTTGCTGTAGCTGTGGATGCAGTTGTTGATGCAGGAGCTGCAATTGCTGTAGCTGGGGATGCAGATGGTGATGCAGGGGCTGCAGATGTTGATACAGGAGCTGCACTTGCTGTAGCTGTGGATGCAGTTGTTGATGCAGGAGCTGCACTTGCTGTAGCTGGGGATGCAGATGTTGATACAGGGGATGCAGTTGATGCAGGAGCTGCACTTGCTGTGGCTGGGGATGCAGTTGTTGATGCAGGAGCTGCACTTGCTGTAGCTGTGGATTCAGTTGTTGATGCAGGGGCTGCACTTGCTATAGCTGTGGATGCAGATGTTGATGCAGGAGCTGCACTTGCTGTAACTGGGGATGCAGTTGTTGATGCAGGGGATGCAGATGTTGATGCAGGAGCTGCACTTGCTGTAGCTGTGGATGCAGTTGATGATGCAGGAGCTGCACTTGCTGTAGCTGGGGATGCAGATGTTGATGCAGGAGCTGCACTTGCTGGAGCTGTGGATGCAGATGTTGATGCAGGAGCTGCGGATGTTGATACAGGAGCTGCACTTGCTATAGCTGTGGATGCAGTTGTTGATGCAGGAGCTGCACTTGCTGTAGCTGGGGATGCAGATGTTGATACAGGGGATGCCGTTGTTGATGCAGGGGCTGCACTTGCTGTAGCAGGGGATGCAGATGTTGATACAGAAGCTGCACTTGCTGTAGCTGTGGATGCAGATGTTGATACAGAAGCTGCACTTGCTGTAGCCGTTGCTGGAATAAAATGTCATTTTCTTCAGTTGTTGTAACGTACATGTAATTTTCACAATTTACTATTCATGCACGATATGGATTCACTTACCTACAAACAGGAACAATGCCACCAGGTATTTTCCTTTCATCTTAAATGTATCTTTTTAAACTTTTCCAACAAATCTAGAAGAGAATCAATGAAGTCATAATTTTAGCATCATTTAGCAGAATAAATCTAAATTCCAATTCTTAAATAACTCAAAATATTTTGACAAGTGCATCAACTGCAGAGAGTTAAATTATTAGAGCTGCCCATTACACCTATATGTACACAATGTAGTTTTACCTGCCATCTACAAAAAAATATATATCGCCCTGTGTTAATCAGCTATGGTTTCTGCAGCCACTCGTCCATATATTAATGACGCTGTGTGGAAAATGATTCATTTCATTAGTTTTTAACTGATAAAGGTCCTCTCATTCTCCTGACACAACAGTAAGGAACTTATTCAATAAACCTAATGAGTCAGTTTTAGATGTATAAAAACCTGAAAGAAATCCCCCTTAGTGTCGCTTCAGCTGGAGACACTAAGCTCAAATCCTCCTCACAATGTCTGTATTTCTGACCCTTATTTTTGGGATATTTGCATCCTTTCTCTGGGGCTCATGGACCGAATATATTAGTCGCTGAAATGGTGTCCCTAATGTTTGTGCTGTAGTTTGATATTTAATTTGGTGAAAAATGCTCTTAAATCACATCGCGTAATGAACAGAACAGGCCATTCAGACCAACACCGCTTCAGTTTACCAAAGTCCAGACTCGCCTTGAGTGTCCGACATTATTACTACATGACCTGGCAAGATCCACACAATGGCCACTCTGTTTGGGAAAATACTTCCGAATGTCTTCGCACAATTTTCATCATGTATGGGTAGGGGTGACCTGGGATGATTGTAACACTTTTTACTGTAACATGTACAAGTTCAGAATGATGAGTGTTTATACCAGTGCTCTCAAACTTTGATTTAATTTATGTATGCATTTATTAATTTGATCTGTGTGTGGTTGTCATTGCCATCTAAGGCAACAAAATAAGTACTGAGGACCAACTCCAGTTCTGAGGCAGGGTGCCTCGATCAAGGGGGATAGTAGGGAGTTCACCAAGCCGCAATTTGGACTCTCAAATTAACCTGACCTGCATGTCATTACCTGACTGCGGGAGGAAAACTGAAGCACCAAAGTACCATGCCGGCGGTGTAAGGAGAGGCCGGGGTAGGGCTTTAACCCACAACCTGCCTGCCTGCAGCTGTTACCCACTGAGCCACCCCATTAAAGAGTGCTGCCCAAAATTGTCTGCTCCAAATACCAGGCAGTTAGACATCCACTAAATTACAAAAATGGCATTTGGCAGACACTCTTATCCAGAGAAACAGACAGTTGATTAGGCAAAGCAGGAGACAATCCTCCCCTCAAACAACGCACGGTTAAGGGCGTTGCTCAAGGGCCCAACGGCTGTGGAGATCTTGTTGTGGCTACACTGGGATTAGAACCACCAATCTTGCGGGTCCCAGTCATTTACCTTAACCACAACACTACAGGCCACCCCACTGCAAAAACCACAGAATGTGTGAGTTCATGTAAGATACAAAGAGTTCCGCTGTTACAACCTACCCCTGCAACTGGGGTGAGTTGCAAACACTAGCTGGGGATGTATGTAGCAGGAACATACATTTTGCTTAAATCAGACCCACTCCAGGAAATTTACACAAGAACTTTATTTAAATATAAAATGGCCTATTTCTAACATCTGTATTCTCTCCACTGTCTTGTTTGTCTCCATTGCTTAGACATGCTGAGAAATAAATGCATGCCAAAAGCAATTTGTTTTAATTACAATGAATTGTTACAACCATTGCCAACCTGGGCAGCCATTACGTAGCCAGCTAAGGTAGCATGTGGGTTTGAACCTAGCATGAATTTGAAACATCACATTTGACTGGAGAAAATGCTTATTGCTGAAGGTTAAACTGTTTTCCCTCCGATATTTTGACAAAAAAAAGATGAGATGAGAAATTGCGTTTGTACTTCAGACATTTTTTGCCTTAAAACACCCAATATTTCAGTCAACAAGCCTCCTGTGAGTTCATGGGAGTTTGGGCCCTGGCCACACCTAGTTTATTTTTGGTGAAGCTGATGCTGTTACAGCTAACCCAATGTTTCAACCATCCCTGGTCTCCCCTACACTTAGATACATGTTATAGGACTGGCTTTTCTGAGGCTAACAGAAAAGGTCTGTGAAAAGACCTATAGCAACCTAAACTGCGCAGAATAAGATATTAACGAAAGTCAAACTGGACTGGGAAAATTATATAAACGTCTGGATAAGCTATTTTCTCTGGAATGGTGGTCTCTTCCTACATTTTGTCAGAATCATATGTAGCAACCATGGAAAAATACTCAAAAATAATCAAAAACACTTAATGTCTGCTCAATAAAAGACTTGCATTATAAGAAATAATAAATATGTTTAATTTTAATAAATATGTTTAATTTCAATCATCACTTACCTTTGTTCGGCGATGCTTTTCAGGCACTTAAAAAGGTAGTCTTCTGCTGAAGCTTGCGTCCTACGCGGTTTTTTCAGCCAAAATTATTGTGAAGCTGAAGTGAACACTTAGGTGATGTTCCTCTAAAGCTCTGGCTTTGCACATGCAATACCTGCCTTAGTCCTGCCACATTTATAACAAGACAAGATGACGTCAAATTACCGACACCCTAAATATGTCGACATACTTAGTCTGCTAATAAAACAGGTTGCCCCATTTGGCATAAATTTTTGTTGCCACACCCTGTGACTTGGCAAAAATGTTTTGCTCTCTTTATGCAAAGCTGTGCATAAATTAGTTTCTGCCATAATGGAAGGTAGACACACACAATTTCCAGGATATTCAAAATCCCAAATGCCTGAGCTATAGAAAGTTACCATCGCGTCTATCTTAGCTCATCGATTTAAGTCACGTGCACCCTCTTCTTATGGAAGAAGGAACATTTTCATTTACATTTTGGGGTTTAGCACTGCTATTGTGTCAGGGTCAAATCTGACCCGTTGTTTCGTATCTAGTTTTTTGTATTGGAACAGGGCTTCAGGATATCTTCAAAAAAAGCTATATAAACAAAACAAAACCAGTTTTGAAGGTCCCGTTGTCTGGTTACATCATCTGTGGTGTTACGGGTGAAATTTGACCCGGCAGAGGATATTGGCTGTTGATAGTATGGCATACAACACTGAAAAGTTGTTTGTAGTTCTGTGGATCAAATTTGACTCAAACAAGATTCATCTTTGGGTCTAGGGGAGAGAGAGCACACACACACACACACACACACACACACACAAAAACAAACACACATATGCACAGTCACACACACAAGGAAAAACAGACACATCCTCTTCAATGCTAAAGAGATTCTTCAAAGATAATGCTGTTTCTGGTGTGAGTGAGATAGATTGCTGAGGCAGCGGTCACTTCCAGATGAGACAATACTGAATTTGTGACTATTATATATCCCAGCACACCTTTTTGCTTATCCCTAATGCACAGGTGAAATCCTCATTCTGGCACTTTCCACGTGACCTAAACATCCCCAACATCTAAACCTCTCATTCCCAGGTTTTCACTTCAAAAGAGAAAATGAGCCTCAGTTTACCTGCCTGGCTGCATTGCGGTGAAGCATGACAAAACATGAATAAATTACTTTTTTTTTCAATCAAACATTATTTAAAAATTGTGACACAGCAGTAAGGACATTGCACATATAGAGTTTGACTTTCAGGCTATGAGAATGCTTTGGGAGATTTTGGGAATCTGAAATGTTCAGAAATTTGAAAGGAAAGGCAGAAACCGCGACTTCTAATAGTTGGAATACTTTATTGGAATGGGTAGGCAGTTTGGACACCTTTTCAGTGACATTTTGCCCTTTCTTTTGGCCCATATTTATTTGAAACATGCTTCACTTTCCCCACATTGTTTTCTCAAACAATAATGCAAAAACATACCCCTCTCCGTGTCAGTAAACTTCCCAATTCAGTCTATGCTCCAGTGACAAAGAGCGGCACAATGTGCTCAACTTACAAGAAAGACGCTCATCAGAGACTAATTCACGACGTAGGCTTTGTGACTGTCAAAAAGCAATCTTGGTGAAAGGTGAATTACAATTCACAACCACAGAGACCAAGTTTGGAAGATTTAATAACTCAATATTTTTATCCAGTCAGAAAAACGTTTTGCAGATGAGGGTTTGCAGGTCCAGCTCCAGGAAGGAGGGGGCGCAGACATGGAGCAGGCAGCGATGATGAGCCACCCCCCCCAGGGAAGAGCCATCAGGCCATCGACTGAAGGGCAGGTTCACGGGCTGCCCCAGGACGGAGCCAGAAGCAGGTGGAGAAGTGGTGGACGATGCAAGGCTCTGAAACGCAGAGGGAACGCAGATAAGGGCCATTTTCAGACTGTGTAAATGCTGCCGACTGGTTGGCAGTGAAATTGCCTAGCCGTCCTGCGTCTCTGTGATTTAACCTTTATTTCACTCCCATAAGGGAAACATAAGACTTCAGCACATTGCCACAATGGAGGACTGCTTTCCCAGGGCTGCCCGATGCCTTCAGGGGTGTAAATATGATGAATATCACATTTATTCCTGTAAAAAAAAAAAAATTATTAGTGTGTCACTGAAAACAGGTACAGATACGCACGGACAGCATATGCGTCATTAAGTATTTCGCAATATTGAACTGATTGCAATTTGCTTTGAGGCAGAAGAAAACAAAAGTACCGTAGCATTAATTACAGGAGCTATTTTAAGAAGTTGTCAGACGGAGTAATTGCGGGCGAATTTCACTTATCTCTTTATTTGCTTTGGCTACAGGAGGGCAAAGTTTTTGTGGGTTTTTTTTTTTTTGGGGGGGGATGAAAATGTATTTCTTTGACTTAAAAAGAAGTATTAAATAATACCAATAATAACAAAAAGCTTTAGTTATATTGCACCTTTCATACATGAAATATAACTCAAAGTGCTTTACATTCAGCAGTCGGAACAAAAAAATTATTGAAAAACTAAAATCAAAACAAAAAGACTATAAAGTGTCAGACCACCAAACCCTCAAAATTACTTACTGAGTCGATTTCTAAAGATGTTTAATGACATACTGACTGGTTTTAGCAACATACTGTGTTGTTTGAATGACCTAAGTCATTAAAACAAATGAATTTATAAATAGAAAGTTAAAAAATGCCAAGAATTTGCAAATGCCGCACTGCATAAAAGGATGAACCTGCAGTCGCTGCAACTAATCATCCAACATTGAATATCCATATTGAACACAGGTTGAAATTAAATGCATGATTTTCGTGCATCTTGTTTGTAACATAATGGTAAATGGACTGCATTTATATAGTGTTTTTATCCAAAAGTGTTGGGTGTGTGTGTGTGTGTGTGTGTGAATAAGTGAATGAGAGGCATTCATAGCTGGAAACCTGTGTAAATGCTGCCGACTGGCTGGCAGTGAAATTGCGTAGCCGTCCTGCGTCTCTGTGATTTCTGTAAAAAATTTGTAAAAAAGCCTCATAGTTTGATTTGGTACATTTGATTAGTGCCAAGGAAAAACAGCAAATTGAAAAAACAATATGATTGTTTATATCTTGGCATTAATTGAAGTCCATTTCCCTCGGGGATACCACACTCACGCCATCACCCTGTGCAAGGAACCTCGGCATGGTGATGGACAGCAGACTGTCCCTTTCCGAGAACATTGCGGCGGTGACCCGGTCTTGCAGGTTCTTCCTATACAACATACGGAGAATCCCTCCCTTTCTCACCCCCTACTCGACCCAGCTCCTGGTCCAAGCGATGGTTCTGTCCTGCCTGGACTACTGCAATTCCCTCTTGGCTGGCCTCCCAGCGTCCGCCATCAGACCCCTCCAACTCATCCAGAATGCAGCAGCTCGACTGGTCTTCAACCTTCCCAAATACTCACACGTCACCCCCCTGCTTACTTCCCTCCACTGGCTGCCTGTCATGGCTCGCATCAAATTCAAAACATTGGTGCTAGCCTTTCAAGCAGTTAAGGGGTCTTCCCCAGCTTACCTACAAAAAATCATCAGACCCTACACCCCTGCCAGACCTCTTTGTTCAGCCTCCACAGGCCACTTGGCACCTCCCCCTCTCCGAACCTCTACCTCACGCTCACGACTACTGTCTGTTCTGGCTCCACGGTGGTGGAACGAACTCCCCGTTGAGGTCAGAACTGTAGAATCTCTTCCAATCTTCAAGCGCAAGCTGAAGACACACCTCTTCAAGCAGCACCTCTCCCCATCCCTCCCTACCTCCCTGTGAACCTTAATTGTTGTCTCTGTGACTTGCTTTGTGTCTCGGTATTTTTAGTTGGCTAGGTAAGCAGTGTTTGGATAATTAACTTTGGTCACTTTTGCTCTGTTTTGTTTGTTTCTTTGTTCCCAAAAAAAAATAAAAAAATAAAAAAATATTGGCCCTCGTCCTTATCTTTGTTGTACAGGTAGCAGTTGAAATTGTACTTCCCTCTAGGGTCTTTCAGCGCACTTATCCCTGGTTATGGGTATGCACTTTGTTGTACGTCGCTCTGGATAAGAGCGTCTGCCAAATGCCAATAATGTAATGTAAAAGTGTCAATTCCAGCAGTGAACCAACAGCAAACACGCCAAACGTAGTTACATATTATGACCAGCAGGTGTCACTGTGTGAACCTCCTCATCAATGGGTTTGTCCAATGTCTTAAAAAAGTAATAGAAATGTGGATATGTTGATAGCTAGACAAAAAATAAAACAGATACGCATCTATAGATAGGCGTTTATGCAGTGAATAATCTACAGAGACCGTGAACATCATATGAAGTGTCAACTATTGTGCATTAAATCTTTTGAGGACATCTCATCCAGGTTAGAATCAATCTCTCACTGGACTGAATCAATGGAAGTGTTGAGTTTAATTTTAAATAGCCCAATCAAATATAAAACTATCACTATATATTTATATATATATATAACAGCTTGATTGGCTGCCTTGAGAAATTGTCAGATGAAACTGAATCCCTATAGTAGTTGGCGAAAAAAGACCATTTGAACAGTTTATTTTTCTACTTATAGTAGCCTATAGCCAATCAAATCATTTTGTTTAATCAACAATAAAAATGTTTTAACTGTGTTTCCAATCAATGATTGTGTGTGTCCTATCAATCATGGGTTGGACTTAACCAACAGGTGAGTCTATTTGGCCGATTTAGCAAGCAGGATTAAGGTCGAAGTCAAGGTCAAGTTAATGTTTCTGTTGTGTTTTTTTCATACTCCATCATACGAGTACAATGAGCAGTGAAATGTTATTGCTGGCTCCTAAGTGTGCTTAATAAGTGTGCTTAATAAGTAGGACATGCTACATTCAGCCGAGTGTGTTTGCATTTAACACCATGAATTGTTTTGCACTGCAGAAGCACAGAATATGTACTTATTCTGCAATTATGCACAGAGTAGGCCTATTATTTTTTTGGCCAATTATTCTTTTTCCAAGATAGAGCCATGAAAGCTGATTGGTGTGTGAAGAGGCAAATCTATTCCTGGATTTGCATAATCCCTTCATTTATCATGGCACATATTGTCCTCGCAATTCAACTCGCAATGAATGTAGGCCTACTTGAGGCTACGACTGACAGTGATATAGCTACCATGCATATCTCACCTGAAAAAAGTTATTGATTTGGGGACATGATTTTTTTTCACTGTTTTCACTGTTAACTACAGGCAGAGTTATTGACAGAAAGGCTTGCGAGCATAAAGTTAGGGTTCTGGGTAATTTGTCACTGGCATCATTCAAGTGACAGGTGGGTGTTGAGCAGTTGTGAAGGTAGCACAGACGGATTATAATGAAAGTCAGAAATGAGAGGTAGACGGTATAGGGTGCTATCCCAAAAAGGAATACTGAATATTGGCAAAAAAATAAATAAATTGGGCTGTTTTTTGAACTGTTTTTTTTCCTTTTTTGTCTTTTGATTCCATTTTTTCAATTTTGCTTGAAACCAATAAACAAATAACCAAAACGTACATGGACCAATAACCCCTGTTTAAGATGTATGTCACTCAGCTGATAATGAAATAAAGAAACAGTCACACTACTGTATAATAACAACTTAATCATGATACCATTTATTTATAAATATATAAATAGAGCAATCACATATTACAGCATTCACATTTTTAGAGATCATCCAAAGATATATAATCATCTAGATGAGATGAGGAGAAAGATCTTACAAAAGGGGTGCAGTTCTCCATTTAAACCATTTTGACTGAAACAGTTTAATTTCATTGTCTGTCAATATTAAAAGCTTTCTTTTCTCTACAAGAAGTGTGAAAAAAATAAATAATACATATGATATACAGTGAGGTCCACAAGTGAAAATGCATTATTTTCTAATTGAATACAAAGTTTTTCTTTACTTGTTATATTATCAGCATAAGAATTTGAGTAAAAAGTCAAATCTTTCAAAATATGACATTCCTTTCGAAATGTCCACCAGCTTTTCTCAGACTTTTGGAGCATCAAGGGTCTAAATCATAAAGGGTTATTTATCTGGCTAAAACTGAGGCAGCCTCATATCTGCTGACAGACTGTAAATGACCAGAAGAAGAGGAAACAGAAAAGTGATGACTTCCTGGGGTGAGTTTGTTGCCATTGCACTGCTGGTTGTAGGGGCTGCAGTTGTAGTCGTTGCTGTAGTTGTATTGGGGGGTGCAGTTGTAGTGGGGGCTGCAGTTGTAGTGGGGGCTGCAGTTGTAGTGGAGGCTGCAGTTGTAGTGGGGGCTGCAGTTGTAGTCGGGGCTGCAGTTGTAGTCGGGGCTACAGTTGTAGTGGGGGCTGCAGTTGTAGTCGGGGCTGCAGTTGTAGTGGGGGCTGCAGTTGTAGTGGGGGCTGCAGTTGTAGTGGGGGCTGCAGTTGTAGTGGGGCGTGCAGTTGTAGTCGGGGCTGCAGTTGTAGTCGGTGCTGCAGTTGTAGTGGAGGCTGCCGTTGTAGTGGGGGCTACAGTTGTATTGGGGGGTGCAGTTGTAGTCGGGGCTGCAGTTGTAGTGGGGGCTGCAGTTGTTGTCGGGGCTGCAGTTGTAGTGGGGGCTGCAGTTGTAGTCGGGGCTGCAGTTGTAGTGGAGGCTGCAGTCGTAGTGGGGGCTGCAGTTGTAGTCGGGGCTGCAGTTGTAGTGGGGGCTGCAGTTGTTGTTGGGATTACAGTTGTAGTGGAGGCTGCAGTTGTAGTGGGGGCTGCAGTTGTAGTCGGGGCTGCAGTTGTAGTCGGGGCTACAGTTGTTGTTGGGATTGCAGTTGTAGTCAGGGCTGCAGTTGTAGTCGGGGCTGCAGTTGTAGTCGGGGCTACAGTTGTAGTGGGGGCTGCAGTTGTTGTCGGGGCTGCAGTTGTAGTGGGGCGTGCAGTTGTAGTCGGGGCTGCAGTTGTAGTCGGTGCTGCAGTTGTAGTGGAGGCTGCAGTTGTAGTGGGGGCTACAGTTGTAGTGGGGGCTGCAGTTGTTGTCGGGGCTGCAGTTGTAGTGGGGGGTGCAGTTGTAGTCGGGGCTGCAGTTGTAGTGGGGGCTACAGTTGTAGTGGGGGCTGCAGTTGTAGTCGGGGCTGCAGTTGTAGTGGGGGCTGCAGTTGTTGTTGGGATTGCAGTTGTAGTGGAGGCTGCAGTTGTAGTGGGGGCTGCAGTTGTAGTCGGGGCTGCAGTTGTAGTCGGGGCTGCAGTTGTAGTGGGGCCTGCAGTTGCTGGAATGAAATGTAATTTTCTTCAGTTGTTGTAACGTACATTTAATTTTCACTATTTACTATTCATGCGCGATATGGATTCACTTACCTAAAAACAGGAACAATGCCACCAGGTATTTTCCTTTCATCTTAAATGTATCTTTTTAAACTTTTCCAACAAATCTAGAAGAGAATCAATGAAGTCATAATTTTAGCATCATTTCAGAGATCAGAACTTATCTAATATCAATTTGACAAAACAAGGGAAATTAGAAGGCAGTTAAAAATACAATAAGAGGGATTTATTTTGAGAATCCTTTACAGTGTCATTCACTGGCGCTTGGTAAGATATTTTGATCATTTTTATTTCTTATTTCACCGTGATAACAGAATAAATCTAAACTCCAATTCTTAAATAACTCGAAATATTTTGACAAGTGCATCAACTGCAGAGAGTTCAATTATTAGAGCTGCCCATTACACCTATATGTACACAATGTAGTTTTACCTGCCATCTACAAAAAAATATATATCGCCCTGTGTTAATCAGCTATGGTTTCTGCAGCCACTCATCCATATATTAATGACGCTGTGTGGAAAATGATTAATTTGCATTAGTTTTTAACTGATAAAGGTCCTCTCATTCTCCTGACACAACAGTAAGGAACTTATTCAATAAACCTAATGAGTCAGTTTCAAATGTATAAAAACCTGAAAGAAATCCCCCTTAGTGTCGCTTCAGCTGGAGACACTAAGCTCAAATCCTCCTCACAATGTCTGTATTTCTGACCCTTATCTTTTGGTATATTTGCATCCTTTCTCTGGAGCTCATGGACCTAATATATTAGTAGCTGCAATGGCGTCCCTAATGTTTGTGCTGTAGTTTGATATTTAATTTGGTGAAAAATGTTCTTAAATCACATCGCGTAATGAACAGAACAGGCCATTCAGACCAACACCGCTTCAGTTTACCAAAGTCCAGACTCGCCTTGAAAACCCCACAGAGTGTCCAACATTATTACTACATGGTAAATGGTTAGCATTTACATTGCTCCTTTATCCAAAGCGCTGCACAATTGATGCTTCTCATTCACCCATTCATACACACACTCACACACCCACACACTCACACACCAACGGTGATTGGCTGCCATGCAAAGTGCCGACCAGCTCGTCAGGAGCATTTAAGGGTTAGGTGTCTTGCTCAGGGACACTTCGACACAGCCCGGGCAGGGGATCGAACCGGCAACCCTCCAACTGCCAGACGACTGCTCTTACTGCCTGAGCCATGTCGCCCCCTTGACCATGACCTGGCAAGATATTCTACACAGTGGCCACTCTTTGTTTGGGAAAATACTTCCAAATGTTACTTCCTGCAACTGGGGTAAGTTGCAAACACTAGCTGGGGATGTATGTAACAGGAACATACATTTTGCTTAAATCAGACCCACTCCATGAAATTTACACAGGAACTTTATTAAATATAAAATGGCCTATTTCTAACATCTGTATTCTCTCCAGGGACACCACTGTCTTGTTTGTCTCCATTGCTTAGACATGCTGAGAAATAAATGCATGGCAAAAGCAATTCGTTTTAATTAGAATTAAGTGTTACAACCATTGCCAACCTGGGCAGCCATTACGTAGCCAGCTAAGGTAGCATGTGGGTTTGAACCTAGCATGCATTTGAAACATCACATTTGACTGGAGAAAATGCTTATTGCTGAAAGTTAAACTGTTTTACCTCCGATATTTTGACTGCTAAACAACTAAACGATGAGATGAGAAATTGTCATTTTTTGGCTTAGAACACCCAATATTTCAGTCAACAAGCCTCTCCTGTGAGTTCATGGGAGTATGGGTCCTGGCCACACCTCGTTTATTTTTGGTCAAGCTGATGCTGTTACAGCTAACCCAATGTTTCAACCATCCCTGGTCTCCCCTACACTTAGATACATGTTATAGGACGGGCTTTTCTGAGGCTAACAGAAAAGGTCTGTGAAAAGATCTATTAGCAACCTAAATTGCGCAGAATAAGATATTAACGAAAGTCAAACTGGACTGGGAAAATTATATAAACTTCTGGATAAGCAATTTTCTCTGGAATGGTGGTCTCTTCATAAATTTTGTCTGAATCATATGTAGCAACCATGGAAAAATACTCAAAAAATACTCAAAAATAATCAAAAACACTTAATGTCTGCTCAATAAAAGCCTTGCATTATAAGAAATAATAAATATATGTTTAATTTTAATAAATATGTTTAATTTCAATCATCACTTACCTTCGTTTGGCAATGCTTTTCAGGCACTTAAAAAGGTAGTCTTCTGCTGAAGCTTGCGTCCTACAAGGTTTTTTCAGCCGAAATTATTGTGAAGCTGAAGTGAACACTTAGGTGATGTTCCTCTAAAGCTCTGCCTTAGTCCTGCCACATTTATAACAAGACAAGATGACGTCAAATTACTGACACCCTAAATATGTCGACATACTTCGTCTATTAATAAAACAGGTTGCCCCATTTGGCATAATTTTTTGTTGCCACACCCTGTGACGTACTGGAAGGTAGACACACAAAATGTCCAGGATATTCAAAATGCCAAATGCCCAAGCTAGATAGTTACCATCTTAGCTCATCGATTTAAGTCACATACACCCTCTACTTATGGAAGAAGGAACATTCACATTTTGGGGTTTAGCACTCCTATTGTGTCAGGGTCAAATCTGACCCGTGATCTAGTTTTTTGTATTGGAACAGGGTTCCAGGATATCCTCAAAAACAGCTATATAAACAAAACAAAACCAGTGGTCACCATTTTATTCAATTCTGAAGATCCTGTTGTCTGGTTACATCATCTGTGGTGTTACGGGTAAAATTTGACCCGGCACTGAAAAGTTGTTTGTAGTTCTGTGGATCAAATTTGACTCAAACAAGATTCATCTTTGGGTCTAGGGGAGAGAGAGCACACACACACACAAACAAACACACACACATGCACAGTCATGAACACAAGGAAAAACAGACATATCCTTTTCAATGGTAAAGAGATTCTTCAAAGATAATGCTGTTTCTGGTATGACTGAGAGAGTGTTGAGGCAGCGGTCACTTCCAGATGAGACAATACTGAATTTGTGACTAACTGTGGCTATTAAATATCCCCGCACACCTTTTTGCTTATCCCTAATGCACAGGTGAAATCCTCATTCTGGCACTTTCCACGTGACCTAAACATCCCCAATGTCTAAACCTCTCATTCTCTGGTTTTCCCTTCAAAAGAGAAAATGAGCCTCAGTTTACCTGCCTGGCTGCATTGCGGTGAAGCATGACAAGACATGAATAAATTACTTTTCTTATCAAAAATTATTTAAAAATTGTGACACAGCAGTAAGGACATTGCACATATGGAGTTTGACTTTCAGGCTATGAGAATGCTTTGGGAGATTTTGGGAATCTGAAATGTTCAGAAATTTGAAAGGAAAGGCAGAAAACGCGACTTCTAATAGTTGGAATACTTTATTTGAATGGGTACGCAGTTTGGATCACCTTTTCAGTGACATTTAGCCCTTTCTTTTGGCCCATATTTATTTGAAACATGCTTGACTTTCCCCACATTGTTTTCTCAAACAATAATGCAAAAACATACCCCTCTCCGTGTCAGTAAACTCAGTTCCCAATTCAGTCTATGCTCCGGTGACGAAGAGAGGCACAATGTGCTCAACTTACAAGAAAGACGCTCATCAGAGACTAATTTACGACGTAGGCTTTGTGACTGTCAAAAAAAGCAATCTTGGTGAAAGGTGAATTACAATTCAACCACAGAGACCAAGTTTGGAAGATTTAATAACTCAATATTTTTATACAGTGAAAAAAAAAATTATGAGTGTGTCACTGAAAACAGGTACAGATACGCACATACAGCATATGCGTCATTAAGTATTTCGCAATATTGAACTGATTGCAATTTGCCTTGAGGCAGAAGAAAACTGAAGTACGGTAGCATTAATTACAGGAGCTATTTTAAGAAGTTGTCAGACAGAGTTTGCGTGCGGCTTTCACTCATCTCTTTATTTGCTTTGGCCACAGAAGGGCTGTTATAGTCTGAGCAGACCACAAATTTAATTCCGTTCATGTATATGTTTTTTACCTATCATTTGCTGTGTTAGCGCGCCATCTACTGACCATTAATGGTAATCGGCATACTTTCTGCTTCGTGGTCAGCTACATGAGAGATGTCGATCGAGAAACGTTGTTCGTTTGCTGTCTCCGGACAAATTTGTTATTTCACCTGCTTACAAGTTATTCTTACCCCTACGAGGGCAATGCCCGTAAGTACTAACTGTTTTACATAAATATGTGTTTTGAAAGAAGTGTAAGAAACATGTAATACGCTACTTTTAAGCTATGAAAAAGCTTTCCTTTGTTCTCCATAACGGCGGAAATTGCTACATGTGCGCGGCTAGCAAATGTGTTTCATAGCCTTTATGATATATTATATTATGATCATCTGATCATCATAAAATATTGTAAGGGCAGAGCAAGTCATGTCAGTGTGAATGAAAGCAGAAGCGTATCATAGCTGCTTATCGTGACTACAGTTCAGCTAACAATATTTTCAGGTGTTGTTGCAGGTGAGAAAGTAATATGACATCACGATAAGTACTGTTTAGAACTTATGGTTTATATTATCTCATGCTGAATGTCAGGTGTTTATGTTTAGGAGAGGAATGAAAGTGACGACGATAGCTTGTTAGCATAGCCACGGAGAATAACGTTAGACTGGTGAAGTTGGGAGTTAGCTGTTTCTGGGTTTAAAGGCGCAGTGTTGGTAATGTTGCAGCATAAAAGTTAAACCGTGAATGTTATAAAATATGGTGCTAATAGTAATAATAGCTGGATCATTGTTATCATTTCATTTTCTTGTTTTGGTAATGGTTGTATAGTAATATAATATATGTTATATTATGATATATTATAATGTGATAATTTATCTGATCATCATAAAATATTGTAAGGGCAGAGCAAGTCATGTCAGAGTGAATGAAAGCAGAAGCGTATCATAGCTGCTTATCGTGACTACAGTTCAGCTAACAATATTTTCATGTGTTGTTGCAGAATACAATAAAATATGAGCACCTGGATATCACAAAGTGTCATTATTCAAGTGTGCAACACATCGTTCAAGTGAGAGGTAAAAATGAAATAACAAGGACATATATTCCTTGCATGCATTTTAAAGTGTGGTTTGGCACAATGATGGATGCATTTATTCATAAACAGAAATAGGAGTTTATCTGGGTAATCAGTTAATCCCCTCTTTAAATATTCCCTTATTGATGCGGTGTGTTTTATGACATGGCAGGAATCATCCAGAGCTTGCTTTAAACTCACAGTTTAAATGTAATATATTGTATTGTATTGTAATGTAATGTTAGGCTACCTGAGAGATAATCATTAACATGTACCTTAACCTTAGTTTGATCAGATTTAATTGCCTCATATATATCAATGGTCAGGTTGATCATGGGTAGACTTGATCTTACAAAGTGAATACAGTGAACTGAGCGTGTCCTTGTCCAGGAAACTCCCAGTTTGGAGCTTCAGTAAATGGATAAGATTCACACTTTTCCTTCTTCTTTTGTCGAAAAATGTTGTAGGTGAACTGAGTTTCCTGGTAAGTGACGCTAAATCAAAAGTGTTTGTAGTGCTGGCTAACACAGAGAAACTAGTTCAGACTAGCACTGCAGCCTGGGAACATACATGACTTTGTGTTCGGCATGGGAGGCAAATGAAACAAGTGCACTCCTTGGATTAATTTACAGCTTATTATACATACAGTGGGAGCAATAATTATTTGATCCCTTGCTGATTTTGTAGGTTTGCCCACTTACAAAGAATGGAACTGTGTAGAATTTTAATCATAGGTACATTTTAACATTGAGAGACAGAATATCACAAAATAATCCACAATAACAACATCATATAAATTTAATAAATTTATTATCGTATTTTTGCATGAAATAAGTATTTGATCCCCTACCAATCAGCAATAATTCTGGCTCCCACAGACCAGTTAGTTTTTCATTAAGAAGCACTCCTAATCTCAATTCATTACCCAAAACACCTGTGTCAACTCGTTACATCATTATGTAGCTGTCTACACAATCAATCAGATTCCAACGTTTCCACCATGGCCAAGACAAAGGAGCTGTCTAAGGACATCAGGGACAAAATTGTAGACCTGCACAAGGCTGGGATGGGCTACAAGAAAATAAGCAAGCAGCTTGGTGAGAAGTTAACAACTGTTGGAGCAATTATTAGAAAATGGAAGAAACACAAAGTCACCGCCAATCTCCCTCGGTCTGGGGCTCCACGCAAGATCTCGCCTCGTAGGATATCAATGATCATGAGAAAGGTCAGGGATCAGCCCAGTACTACACAGGAGGAGCTTGTTAATGACCTGAAGGCAGTTGGGATCACAGTCACGAAGAGAACCATCAGTAACACACTACACCGTGAAGGATTAAAATCCTGCTGTGCACGCAAGGTTCCTCTGCTGAAGAAGGCACATGTACAGGCCCGTTTGAAGTTTTCCAAAGAACACCTGGATGATCCAGAGGAGGCTTGGGCAAAGGTGATGTGGTCAGATGAGACCAAAATAGAGCTATTTGGCATCAACTCGACTCACCGCGTTTGGAGTTAGAGAAATGCTGAGTACAACCTCAAGAACACCATCCCCACTGTGAAGCATGGAGGTGGAAACCTTATGCTTTGGGGGTGTTTCTCAGCTAAGGGGACAGGACGACTTCACCGTATTGAGGGGAGGATGAATGGGGCCATGTACCAGGAAATTTTGGGCGGCAACCTCCTTCCCTCAGTGAGAGCACTGAAAATGGGTCGTGGATGGGTCTTCCAACATCACAATGACCCAAAACATACGGCCAAGGCAACAAAGGAGTGGCTCAAAAAGAAGCATATTAAGGTCTTGGAGTGGTCTCCAGACCTAAATCCCAACGAAAATCTGTGGAGGGAGCTGAAGCTTCGAGTTGCCAAGCGACGTTAAAGAACGTTAAGGATTTGGAGAGGATCTGTAAACGTCTGACCTCTGTGAAACAAAGGTTTCTCCACCAAGTATTAAGTCTATTGTTCTATGGATCAAATACTTATTTAATGTGAAAATATGATATTATATTTATAAAATTCATATGATGTTGTTATTGTGGATTATTTTGTGATATTCTGTCTCTCAATGTTAAAATGTACCTATGATTAAAATTCTACACAGTTCCATTCTTTGTATGTGGGCAAACCTACAAAATCAGCAAGGGATCAAATAATTATTGCTCCCACTGTACTTCAGGCTACAAATGCTTTGTGTGTTAGATACTGTGGATGCTTTGTGCTTTCTAAATGCTTTGCTACACAACAACACATATGACATACACAGTGAGCTCCATAATGTTTGGGACAAACATATATTTTCATGATTTTGCACTGGACTGCACACTTTTTGTTTTATAAATGGTTGAATTCATATTCAACCATCCCAAGCTTGCTCTGGTGTAAAAACACTTCTGGCATACTTTTCTTGGAAGGGATTTATGCTTTTCTTCCACAGCTAGACTCCCTGAGTGGTAATCCTATACACTCACTGAGCACTTTATTAGGAACTCTGCCCACACCACCGTTCTGTGTCCATCGAATCCCACATGATCTGCTGAATGGCTGAATGGTGCATACTGTATCTATCCTCCTTTTTCAACTAAGGGGCACTGTAGCGCCATGTCATCAAGTTTGTCTGTGTGGTCATCTTCCACCGACTGTCTAGGGTGCGACCTGCACATGCGATCTCCCTTAACAGATGGATGTGACCTGAACATTACATCTCCCTTAACAGACGGATGTGACCTGCACGTTACATCTCCCTTAACAGACCGATGTGACCTGCATGTTACATCTCCCTTAACAGATAGATGTGACCTGTGTGTTACATCTCCCTTAACAGACGGATGTGACCTGCGTGTTATATCTCCCTTAACAGACAGATGTGACCTGCGTGTTACATCTCCCTTAACAGACGGATGTGACCAGTACATTACATCTCCCTTAACAGACGGATGTGACCTGCATGTTACATCTCCCTTAACAGATGGATGTGACCTGCACGTACCAGTGCAGAATGGGAGAGGGGATGAGAAGGTCACAGACATCCGCAGATTCTTTATAACTACCACCCCCCTCTCGGTGCCCTTCCCCCCCCTCTAGGCACCTCCCTTCCTTTTCCACTTTCTCTCCCCTTACAGACTCTGATGTTTCTCAACTCCTGCTCTCCCACCACCCTACGACCTGTGCCCTTGACCCTATCCCTTCTTCTCTTCTCTTCTCCAGACTATCACACCTGACATTCTCCCATTTGTCACCTCCCTTGTCAACTCCTCCCTGTCTTCTGGCTGTTTTCGATCATCCTCCAAGAGGGCCCACATCACCCCGCTGCTAAAAAAGCCTGGAGCTCTCCATCATCCGGTATCTCTTCTTCCTTTTCTATCTAAAACCATAGAATAATTCTAGTCAACTTTCTTCTTTCTTTTCTAACAACAACCTGGTGGACCCCCATCAGTCTGGCTTCAGATCTGGCCACTCGACAGAGACCGCGCTCTTCTCCGTCAGTGAATCACTCCATGCCGCACGAGCAGCCTCCCTCTCCTCTGTCCTCATTCTTCTAGATCTCTCTGCTGCCTTTGACACTGTGGATCACTCCATCCTCCTGTCTGCCCTGTCAGCAACGGGCATCTGTGGCACAGCCCTGGACTGGATTGAGTCCTACCTCTCTGGTCGCTCCTTCCAGGTTGCCTGGGCTGGTTCGGTATCGACACCTCGGCCCCTCGCCACAGGAGTTCCCCAGGGCTCAGTCCTAGGCCCACTTCTTTTTTTCTCTTTACACTCGTTCCCTTGGCCCTGTTATCACTGCCCATGGTCTATCCTACCACTGCTATGCGGACGATACCCCACTATTCATCTCATTCCCACCATCTGATACACAGGTTTCAGCCCGTATCTCTGCTTGCCTGAGTGACATCCAGAGCTGGATGGACAACCACCATCTAAAGCTCAACCCAGGTAAGACTGAAATGATATTCATCCCTGCTAATACCTCTCCCCATCTGGATCTCTCCATTTCCCTAGGGGATACCACACTTACGCCATCACCCAGTGCAAGGTACCTCGATGTGGTGATGGACAGACTGTCCCTCTCCGAGAATATTGCAGCGGTGACCCGGTCATGCAGGTTCTTCCTATACAACATACGGAGAATCCGCCCCTTTCTCACCCCCTATTCAACCCAGCGATGGTTTTGTCCCGCTTGGACTACTGCAATTCCCTCTTGGCTGGCCTCCCAGCGTCCGCCATCAGACCCCTCCAACTTATCCAGAATGCAGCAGCTCGTCTGGTCTTCAACCTTCCCAAATACTCACGTCACCCCCCTGCTTACTTCCCTCCATTGGTGCTAGCCTCCCAAGCAGTTAAGGGGTCTTCCCCAGCTTAACTACAAAAAATCATCAGACCCTACACCCCTGCCAGACCTCTTCGTTCAGCCTCCACAGGCCGCTTGGCACCTCACCCTCTCTGAACTTCCACCCCACACTCACGACTACTGTCTGTTCTGGCTCCACGGTGGTGGAACAAACTCCCTGTTGAGGTCAGAACTGTAGAATCTCTTCCCATCTTCAAGCGCAAACTGAAGACGCACCTCTTCAAGCAGCACCTCTCCCTGTCCCTCCCTACCTCCCTGTGAACCTTAGTTGTTGTCTTTCTGTGATTTACTTTCTGTGTATCAGGATGTTTTAGTTTGGCTAGGTAAGCCGTGTTTGGCTAGTTAAGGGGTTTGTTCATACATTTGTGTGTTGCGGTTTAAAAATAATAATAAATAATAATAATAAATAGGCCCTTGTCCTTATCTTTGTTGTGCAGGTAGCAGTTGAAATTGTACTTCCCTCTAGGGTCTTTCAGCGCACTTATCCCTGGTTATGAGTATGCACTTTGTTGTACGTCACTCTGGATAAGAGCGTCTGCCAAATGCAGTTAATGTAATATATATGTGCGGTTTATTTATATTTAGCGTTTGCATATTTATAATTAAAATTATATTAGATTTTTGAAATATGGCTTCTGGTTGATTTCTGCAAGAAGAAGAATGGTGTTGACCACCTATTGTCCAT
Source organism: Conger conger (assembly GCF_963514075.1). NCBI lineage: Eukaryota > Metazoa > Chordata > Actinopteri > Anguilliformes > Congridae > Conger > Conger conger. The sequence goes on along the minus strand of NC_083771.1, from coordinate 47,266,669 downwards.
AACATTGCTCTGAGAAATGGCATACAGGGCAGTGAGAAAATATCTTCCCTAATACATAGGCCCTACATGTGTTTTCATGGCATAAGAATTATCATGACGGTAAAAACGGGGTAGGGGGTATTTTTTCATGGGGCCCACAATTCCTAGCGGTGCCAAAAGATATGATTGAGTCAATGTAATAATTAAGACCAGAAGTTGGCACAAAATCCTGAAACGGATCGGCCCCTGTTGTGCACCCCTGAGGTTTGATGCGTTGTGTGTTCAGAGATGTTCTTCTGCATACCACTGCTGTAATGTGTGGTTATTTGCATTACTGCCACCTTCCTGTCAGCTTTGACCAGTCTGGCCCTTCTCCTCTGACCAGAACTGCTGCTCACTGGATGTTTTTTTGTTTTTTGCACCATTCTCTGCAAACTGTAGAGACTAGTGTGCGTGAAAATCCCAGGAGGTCAGCAGTTTCTGAGATACTCAAAGCACCATTTCTGGCACCAACAATCAAAACAATGCACCCCCCGCCCTCTCCTAATGAGCTTACGATTTAAGCTTAAGATTTACATTTACATTTATAAAGTGAATGCAGTTCACTCATCATTATCTACTTGTTTAAGTACACAAATCATATCATGAAATATGAAGTGTTTATACACAAGTTTATACAATTTAAAACATTTAATCATGAAAATAGGTCACCCAAAAATGAAATTAAAGCATGTTTCCACTCATCCAGTGTCCTATCTATCCCTCAGATAGTTTTGCTGAGATGAGATTTCACTGCTTCTTTAGATGCAGAAATAACGGTCCTCTAGGAATCGCTTGCTTTCTGGTAATCAATGTGGCAAAAATGACAGTTACTCGCAAACATCAACACGGCTCAAAAATGCACATTTTAATCCAGAACTATTTATTTGATTGTCAGGACTCAACTGTGTCCTCGCAAGCAGAAGTTTAGTACACCAGCATTCTGGGGCAAAGTGTTAATTGTCTAGAACATTTGTGTCAGTGAAACAATCTGGTTGGATAGATAGTACTCAGGATAAGTGGAAATTTCATTTTTGGGTGAACTTCCCCTTTAATGTCTTTCTGTCCTAGAAATGCAGCATTTTGGATTGGTTGAAGACTGCAAACTGCAGGACTGGTCTGTCATTGGATCTGGGGGTTTCGGACAGATCTATAAGGCCAAACACAAAGATTTGGGGATGGAGGTGGCAATCAAACTACTGCAAAATGATGATGGGTAATATCACACACACACTCATGTACACACACACAATCTCACACACACACACACGTACACATGTACACACACACACAGACACATGTACACACATAAACACGCACATATCTACACACAATCTCACACACACACATGTATACATGTACACTCACACGGACACATGTACACACAATCACGCACATGTACACACACAATCACACTCACATGTACGCATATGATCACACACACATACATACACACACATGCAGGAAACATGGATTTTAAGTAATGTTAAAAAATCTCTTCCCTCTCTGTCTCCTCCTGCCTCCTTCTCTTTCTTTCCTGCCCCTCCCTCTCTCTTTCTCTCCTCCCCTCCCTCTTTCCTTCTCTCTCCTCCCCCTCTCTCTCTCCTCTCTCTCCTCTCCCTCTCTCTCTCCTCTCTCCTCTCCCTCTCTCTCTCCTTCTCTCTCCTCCCCTCCCTCTCTCTCTCTCTCCTCCCCCTCCCTCTCTCAGTTCCAGTGCATCTCTGCAGAAGGAGGCTGAGTTCATGCAGCAGGGTGGGAGCCCGTATGTGGTGCGTGTTTTTGGGGTGTACCGGGGTGTTCCCCCCGGCAGGGGGCACTCGAGCCAGATGGGCCTGGTGATGGAGCTGATGGAGAGGGGGTCTGTGGAGTCCCTCCTGAAGAGGCTGAGGGGCCCCCCTCCCTGGCCCCTGGCCTTCCGCCTGGCTCATCAGGTGGCTCTTGGCATGAACTTCCTGCACAAGCTTTGCCCCCCACTGCTGCACCTCGACCTCAAGCCCTGCAACGTGCTGCTGGACCACGGCTTCAGAGCAAAGGTGAGTCCCAGGCTTCCTCCATCTCTCTAGGCCTCTGGGCCAAGGCGAGTCCCAGGCTTCCTCTATCTCTCTAGGCCTCTGGGCCAAGGCGAGTCCCAGGCTTCCTCTATCTCTCCAGGCCTCTGGGCCAAGGCGAGTCCCAGGCTTCCTCTATCTCTCCAGGCCTCTGGGCCAAGGCGAGTCCCAGGCTTCCTCTCACTCCGCCTGTCCTTAGCATCGCCTGCGCTAGCATTGCTATTGCAGGGGGAGGGGAGAGGCACACTGAGCTACATGCCCCCCGAAGCCTTCCAAACATCCTACAAAGCCACGGCCGCCTCTGACTCCTACAGGTACACACCACCCCCACCTCCACCCCCACCCCCACCTCCACCCCCACCCCCACCTCCACCTCCTACAGATACACCCTACCCCCACCTCCACCCCCACCCCCACCCCCACCCCCACCTCCTACAGGAACACCCCACCCCCACCTCCTACAGGAACACCCCCACCTCCACCTCCTACAGTAACACCCCACCCCCACCTCCACCTCCTACAGGAACACCCCACCCCGACCTCCAGCTCCTCCTGATGGCCACAGCATCTGCCATTCCTGCTGATTTACATTTCTCTCTCTCTCTCTCTCTCTCTCCCTCTCTCTCTCTCTCTCTCTCTCTCCCAGTTATGCCATCCTGCTCTGGTCTGTAATCACTGGCAGGGAGCCCTATGGTGGTGAGTGACTCTGTCCATCCTGAGACCACAGCTCATATGTGACTTGTGCTGCTGGTCTATCTCCTGCATGTTCTTCATCACAGAAACTCTCTCTCTGTCCATCCCTCTCTCAGATGCTAAGCACTGCGTGATCCGGCTTTGGGTCCAGGACGGGGACAGGCCCAGTCTGGAGGGGGTGAACAGGGCAGCAGTTGAGGGCTTGGGGGAGATCATTGACCTCATGGAGAGATGCTGGGACCCCAGCCCCCAAAAACGCCCCTCTTTCCATGGTGAGAACAGGAGAGGCATGTGCCAGCCAGTCAATCTCAGTCAATGAGTCAGTTAGTCAGTCTGTCAGTGTGTCCGTCAGTGAGTTAGTGTCTGACAGCCAGTGTCAGTGGTGTAACAGTTAGCAGGAAGGATGAGCAAGGTTCATATCTCTGTCTGAATGAGGCAGAGATGCAGTATTGAATGTTAATGGTGGTCACAATGCTGTATTGTTTGCATGTTGTGTGTATGTATTGTGTGTGTGGTGTGTATTGTGTTATGCATGTATTGTGTTGTGTGTGTGGTGTGTATTGTGTTTCATTGTGTGTGTGTGTGTGTGTGTGTGTGTGTGTTGTGTGTATTGTGTTGTGGATGTATTGTGACTGTTGTGTTGTGTGTGTGTTGTGTTGTGTATTCAGACTGCTTCCCAGTGACAGAGAAGGTGTTTGAGCTGCACAGCCGTGGAATTCATGATGCCATCCACCAGGTGTCCAAAGCACTGGTACTGCCTTTATACTCTCATTACACAGTTATTACAGTATCATTACGCAGTTATTACAGTATCATAACACAGTTATTATTCTCTAATTACACTCTATTATTACTCTGCCATTACACTGTTATACTATCATCACTCTGCAATTGCATGCCTAGTAAACTGTTATTAAACTGTTATTAAAATGTTATTACACTGTTATTACACTGTTATTAAACTCTACTGCTGTCATTGCTTTATGTTATGGCCCTCTTTCTCAGGTCCTCACAGAAACATGGATTTCAAATGAAAAGGCTATTTTAACTCCTTCTCTCTCCCTCTGTCTCTCTCCCTGTAGGATGAAAAGCGAGCGATATCTCCAACTCCAATACCCAAGGGTACAGCTTTGCACACACTGTCCTGCTGATGAACACACCGCCATCTCATTCCCAACAAACACACTGCCATCTCATCCCCCACAAACACACTGCCATTTCATTCCCAAAGAACAAACTACCGTTTAATTAATACAATTTCACAACTCAGTCCAAAGTCAAATCCCACAATATCCCACAATCCTCCTCTTTTCACTTCTTGGACACAATTTATCAACATGTTTCTCGCTGGTTTCAATTTGGATTCAAACTGCAATGGCATTCATTTTCAGGACCATTCGGGCATGTTTAGTTATTTATGATCACTAAGAGTCATTGTACAGTATAAATTGCTTTCCTATATTTGGGAGGCTGGGCCTGTGACAGGATGTGAAAAGTGTTTAAAATCGATGGCTTCGATAGCTCTGTACACAATTAAATTGTAATCCAAATAATCAGACATAATTTTGCCAAATAATTTGCTGTCTCTTAAAACAAATATGTTTTCACACTTTCTGTAGCTGTGAAAGTTACTATGGACCCCAGGGGAGGATGGAACAGCAAAGACTGGACTCCTCCCAATTTCCGGGCAGCAGACAGCGGCATTGGAACAGAACCCTGTCCTGCCTCTGCCACCTCTAAGGCACTGAGTGACAGCATCTCCAAAACCTCCAGCACAAGTAAGCGCTCCCTCTCCTGTAAAACCATGGTTCCAAACTCTTTCATCCCGTGATACATTTCCTGTTCGTCTTAAAATACGGAAGTTAAATGTTAAGGCAATTTTCTAGTGTATGCGCCAGCTGGATGACAGTCATGAGCATGATAATGAACTGGCCACTCTGGTGGTGGGGCTGAGTGACATCACAGTCATCAACGCCTTCATAAAGACAATAAAGACTTCCGCCGTCTGACGAATTGTCCTCGATACTTATTCTCCTCTATATTTCCAACAACTTATCAGGCACTCAGAACGGGGGATCCAATAGCGAGACCACAACGAAAGTTCTTTAGAAAATAAGGTCTTTATTTCCTCAGGGTAGGCTGGTACAGCGAGGGTCAATAGCCAGCAAACAGTTATAGCAGGGATAAGGCAGTTCATAAGCGATAGTCCAGGCAAAGGGTCTCCAGCAAACAGATGTATTGAGGATAATCCAAAGAACAGTCACGGCCACAGGCAATGGGTCGAAAACAAACAGGCTACTTAAACAGAAACACGATCCAGAAACGAAGGTGAATAAACAGAAACGGGTCGAAAAACTACGGGTCAGAACAAGATAGAAGGAATAAGCTAAACTCGATGGTCAAGGACGAAACAGGTCATATAATAAACACATAACAATCTGGCAACTAACTGCACAGACAGAGGGGTTTTTATACACAGGTAACGAGAGTGAATGGGAATCAGGTGGGGAAACAATCAGGAAGTGAAACAGGTGAAACCAATGAATTAAGTGACAGGGAGACTACGGTGTGCACGGAGGTAACAAAAACACAAAAACGCTAACAACATAGGGAGAATACAGAACATGAAAAACACGAAACCTAACACAACTTCCCTTTCCCATGTTCCCACATGTGGAGAATTGTCACAGTGGTGGAAAAGAGGAGCCAGTAACATATTCAGGGGTGCTGGTTCACTGAGCAGGTGGATAAGTGGCAAACCGAGCGTAATCCAAACAGGCAAGAGTTCAAAACCAGGTAGGCAGTCCAGAAGCAGGGCAGAGGTGCAGAATCCACAAAACAAGAGAAGAGTCCAGAGAAGCAGGCAGGGGTCATAAACAAGAATTCCAGAAAACTTAAATTGCAATGAATGAGGAATGAGACAAACTAGGCGGGGCATAGGAGTGAGGGCGGTCTAACAAATAAACATCAGGTGAGACACATAGAAGGGCAAAAATACAACGATGAGGGAGGAACGAAAACGCGGGACTGGATTCACATAGACACACATGTAATACAAATGACTCCGGACTAAGGAGTAGACAATTACACAGAGTTAAGGAATGTAGACATAGCGGAGAGCAGGTGCAAACACTTGGCTGAATCAAGGCAAGCAATTTAGGGATAGAACAGAGAGGCGGAGTTCTAGAGCAGTATTGAAAGAGAGGTAGAGTTAGTCTGTTAGTTACGTGATTAAATTACAAATACCCAAAACTAGTGAATGTTAGTTTGTTTGTTAGATGAACATATTAATTCTGTGTTAGTTGGGATTAGTATTTTAGTGCTATCTACAAACATGAAATGGAGAGAAAGCAGGAAATAAGAACAGCGAGACAGAAGGAATCGTGGGAAACCGGAAAATTCCAAAACCACCCAAACAGTGAAGCAAGCAGACAGGGGACTCGGGATCAGAAAACATTCAGACACAGACATCACAGGGGAAGACAAGTGCAAAGACTAATGAATGTAAACAGAAAACCAGACATGAAAATGAAAAATAATAAATTCACAAAAATACCAAAGAAACTAACAGACAAAAATCAGGATCATAATAGAATAATGAGTTTCCATGTGACCTACCTAGTGATAGCCAGGGTCTATTGCTCTAGCAGCAGTGATTTTTAAGCCTAAAATGAACTTAATTAAAGAATACATTTCTGTGCCCTCTTATTAAAATGCGGCATAACATGTTTAAAAATAGACATGTTTTTAGTATGGGAGCTCCACTGTGGTGCAAGGTTAAGGCATCAGACTTTGGTTCAACACCAGGATCCCAGTAAGGCCTGTGCATGAGGGAGCAGCTCCGAGGGTGGGGGGAGGGACTCGGCAGGGAGGATCACTGCATACAAGTGTCCCTGAACACCTCAGAATCACGGTCCAGGGCTAGAGATGAATTGATGATGAACAGGGTACAATAACTGGCAGTAGCTTTACTCAGGAGTACGAAACATTCACTCTGCAAAGAACCTTAGTCATTTTTTGATGTGCAAGTGTATTTATGTGCATTCTTATGATTTTATTACTGTTCTGCTGTGCATATGTACTAATGCAGCTTCCATCCCCAATGACAGGAACCAGTCTGGAGGAGCTGCTGAGAGACATGGGACTGGAACACCACCTGAAGAACAAGCTGACTCTTAGCCAGGTGCTGCAGATTGATGGAGAGACTTTATCTGATGAAAGCATCCAGTCTCTGAAATCTCTGCCATGGTGTTTCCTGAGGAAGCTGATGATGGTGAATGAGTCCTTTCGGAGAATGAGCTGCTCCTCAGAACAGGACACAAAGCCCCAAAGCCTGGATAGTTCACTGAACACCATGAACAATCCACAGGACCACAGCAACAGAGTCAACCCCCTTGACCTCATAACTGCTGTATTTCTGTGCTCAGATGGCTTTCTCCAGCAGGAGATGGCTTTGAAAATGTCCATGTGCCAGTTCTCTGTGCCTCTGCTGCTTCCTACATGTGATACACAGCAGTGTACTTTAATGCTGTGGGCCATGAGGGATATTGTGAAAAAGTACAAGCCACACTCTTTGGAGGACCCAAGAGGGTTTGTCGAGGAGAGCATTGTTCTCTCTGACCTCCCCATGGTCTCTTTTGTGAGGCTGGGAAACAGCAGCATGTCCAAGTCTCACATTCTGAATCAGGTCCTCAGCAACCCTCAGCAGTACCAGGACACCTTTGTTCACAAAAACATGGAGTGCGGTGACACCCCAAGGAGGATTTCCAATGGTCTGGTGGAAATCAGCTGGTATCTGCCGAGTGGGAACAAAAAAAATGACATCTTCTCTGAGCCTCTGGCTATAGCTAACCTCCGTGGGGACCTCAGAGACTTTGAAACTCAGTACACTTTCCTCTGCCGCACATCTACTGCTATATTTGTGTTTTGCGACGACTTTGAGTTTGAACAAAGATTTCTGGAATCTAAGCCATTTAAGACTTATTGGATTTTGATCACCAATTCACAGAGCCAGAGCTTCAATGAGGATGACTTCAGGAGATGTGTTTCTGAGGGAAAACCCAGTAACATCATCAAAAAGCATCAGCGGATGAGTGATGCAGAATTCAACAAAAAACTGTGTTCGACTCTCCGTGGAATTGTAAAGGGAAACATTAAAATGGGCATTGAAAGGATGTCTGATCTTGCCCATGAATTACGGATCCATGTTGATGAAGATGACTACTACTGTAAGAGGGGCAAGGCAAAGGCTGATGAAATCACAGGAGGAATATCTGACATATCGAGCTTCAAGGAGAAAGAGCTTCCCTTACAAGGGACTGCATGGAAACAGCTGGCCAACCTGGAGAAGGAACAGTGCAGGATTAAAAATGCTGGGGAGAAAAACATAGAAGTTTACAAGAATGAGCTTGCAGATCAGAGGCAGAAGCTCAGAGAACAGCAGAAGGCTCACAGCATCTCAAATTCTATGTCCCGTTTCATCTCCGCGATGTGCAATTCCACAGAGGAGTGCAAGTATTTCCTCAAGTGGATGAGGATCAATCTGGATAATCTGTCACGCACACACCTTCCACCTCTTTGGGCAAAGTACAAGGAACAGTGTCGGAATTCCTCCGAAAACAAGGAGCTCATTGCTAAGTTGGACAGGGAGATCTCCAGCTGCTCCTTGGGGACTGAGCACTTCCTGAGGGAAATGGGTCAGCTGTTCGGCCTGCTCACTCCCCGAAGCCCTCACCCCAGAGATTAAGCACCTGCCACGTCTCTGTGTCAAGCTGCTACAGGAGAGCTTTCCTCTTGAGCTGGTGGATGGAGACTCAAGCAATATTCCTCTGGAGTGGGTGACGCAGGTTCTGAAAGAACTCCATGATCTACCAAAGAATACATGTAAGATCCGGGTGATCTCTGTACTGGGGGTACAGAGCACTGGGAAGTCCACCCTCCTGAACACCATGTTTGGGGTCCAGTTTGCTGTCAGTAGTGACAGGTGCACCAGAGGGGCCTTCATGCTCCTCATCAGAGTGAAAGAGGATTTTAAAGTGCGGCTTGGGTGTGATTACATCATGGTTATTGACACTGAAGGTTTGAAGGCACCACAGTTGGCACAGCTGGATGACAGTCATGAGCATGATAATGAACTGGCCACTCTGGTGGTGGGGCTGAGTGACATCACAGTCATCAACATCGCCATGGAGAATTCCACGGAAATGAACGATATCCTGCAGATTGTGGTGCACGCCTTCCTGCGCATGAAAGAAGTTGGGAGAAAACCCTGCTGTCAGTTTGTGCACCAGAATGTGCCAGACATTTCTGCCCATGACAGTAACATGAGAGACAGGAAGTTTCTGCTGGAGAAGCTGAATGAGATGACCCAAGCAGCAGCTAAGATGGAAAAGAAGGGAAACAACAAAACATTTACTGATGTCATGGAGTATGATGCAGAGAAAAACACCTGGTACATCCCTGGGCTCTGGCATGGGAACCCTCCCATGGCCCCTGTCAATGCTGGCTACAGTGAGTCTGTGGATCTTTTCAAGAGCAATGTGATTGAGAAGTTTATGGAACAAAAATCTGGAGACAGCTCAGCACATACAATCATTGAGTTTCTTGAATGGACCAAGAGCTTATGGCAAGCAGTGAAGTATGAGAACTTCATCTTCAGCTTCCAACCTTGTAACTGAAGCTTGTGCTCAGCTTTGCACTGAGTTCAACCAATGGGATTGGGCCTTCAGGAAGAACATGTACTCCTGGCTAATGGAAGCTGAGGCAAAGGTGTCAAACTTTGGCACAGAAGCAGAATTTAAGAATTTGGATGAGTTACTGGTCCACCTGACAAATGAGGCCTTGGTAGAACTGACTAAAGGGGAAACACTCATTTTGGCCAACCTGACTGAATTCTACAAGAGGCAAGAGGGACATGTTCACTTGGTAGAGATGTTCAAGGAGGACTTTAACATCACAGCCAAAACCATCAGGATGGAGACAGAGAACTCTGTGAAAAACAAGCTTGAGGCAGCGGTGGAGATCAGAAAGGGTATGTTCAGGTTAGAGAGCATCAAGAACAATCAAATGGCCACAATGGAGAAAAAGGTGCAGGGGCTGATTGAGAAATGCAGGAAAAGTAAAGATCTGTCTGATGGAGGATGAATTTGAGAAGATGTGGAAGGAGACCGTGGCAGAGCTGCGGTTCCCTGGCATGGAAGAACGAGACATTGTGCAAAACATCTACCACCAGCTGTGGGTTAACTTAGAGATGAAAGGCAGCTCAGTACGTGAAATACTGTCAAAAGTGGGCAACTTGTCTGGATATGGAAGCGAGCCATTCATAGTGAAAAGTGAACATCTGGCATTAAATCAAAGGATTTGGAATTTTGACTTTGGAAAGGAGCTGAAGGAGTTCCAGCAGGTAGTTGATCACATCATTGAGCAGAGCAAGCAGTTTGTCAATGAGAAAGTGAGAACAAAATCTGATTACCATAAAACATACACAATAGACATGCTTTGCATTAGAGACAAAATCTTGGACAAGAATCTGGGAACAACTGCTGAATTTCAGGCCAAGCTGAAGTTTCACATCTGTGGACATGCAGCACGGGAGTTTCAAAAAAAGCATCTGGCTTTCATCCATGCAAATGATCCTCGTCACTGTCTGGAACAGTTCAAGCAACAGTACTACACAGACTTTAAGGACCTGTTCAACAAAAGAGACCAGTGTCAGAAGAAAGCCAATGATTTCATTGTTAACTGTTAACCTGCGGTGAAGGAATACATCTCTGGGCCCTGACCTTGTGGATGAAATGTTGGCAGGGCAGAAAGCCATTGCTTTCAGCACTGGAACCTTCTTCCAGTTCTCAATCCTTGAGCAGCTGCTTACTGGTGATAACTTTTAGGACTTTGTGAAATACATTAAAAAATATGAGACCTTTGTCCATGACTGGATATTGAAGCTGATGGTGAAGCAGTTCTCAGAGAGAGATAGACTTGGGGATATTGAGATGAATCGCCTGAAGGTGATGCTTAGCAGAATAAAGGAAGCCATTAAGAACGCACAGATGAAGGCAACTGAACAGGCAGCAAGAAGGGGTGAGGAGGCCCAGAACATTCAGCAGTTCATTCAGGATATCTGTAGTGACCTAGCGAAGGAGCTTGTCATCCCCAAAGACCCCCTCAGCGCAGTCCTGGCCTTAAACTCTGCCAAACCAGAAGACTTTTCCCGGTGTCTTGTGGATGAAATGGAGCAGGCTTTTACCGCAGAGTTTCAGAAAGGTGGAGATGTGAGGGCCAGGCTGACCTCACTGCCCTTTCAGCCACAGAAGGAGCTGTTTAACAGGGTGTTTGGCTGTGGGAGGCAGTGTCCCTTCTGCAAGACCCCCTGTGAAGCTGGTGGCAAGAGCCACACAGAGTACTTTGCTTCCATTCACCGTCCTCAGGGGATTGCAGGATGGAGTAATTGTGAATCGCATATATTAGTGAGCAATATCTGCTCCACCAGTGTTGCCAGTGAAAAAAACTTCAGGTTGACTGGAACAGAGGAGAAATGGCATCCATACAAGGACTACCTGAGCATTTACCCTGACTGGCGCATCCAGCCTGACACCAGCATCCAGGCTTCAGACTACTGGAAGTACGTCTTCTGCAAGTTTAACGAGCAGTTTGCCAAGAAATATGAAACCGAGCCTGCTGAAATTCCCCCCAACTGGAGAGATATAACCCCAGTCCAAGCCATGGAAAACCTGAAGGAAAGGTTTTTGATGAAAACAGGAGGAGATCAAAATTAATTGATTACACATCCCCTGTTTCAGTAGGGTTGAAGATGCATCTTCTGAGTGCCATTAATATCAAATAATCTACTCACAGGTATGACTCATAATGGTTAAGCAAAACAGAGCCCCATCCAAGTTGAATGGCATGAACAAACAGCAAGTTTTATACAATACAAATCAAGCACTCACACATTTTAAAAGGGGGCAGTTGAATTCAATCATCACTGATGTTTGGGAAGAGTGAGAATTCCTGGTCACTGACACAGATACAGACACTGTTGAATATCTGCAGCCTCCCCTGAGTCTTCTCTGGTTCTATGAGAGATATTACCATCAGCAGCTCATTGTACTCATAAAATCATATTCATACTATAAATTAATATTGCCTCTATCATTACCTATGCAGCATTTATCTGTACAAATCCTGCCTTTGAATCATCATGGCTGATCTCTGTCCATTGTTCCATTCATTAGGACAGTAAATAGGCTGTGATATTTCAACAGTTTAATTTCATATTGTCACCTCCATATTAAAGACTCCTTTTTTTTTCTTCACAAAAAATCCCAAATATGTTTTCTATCTGGTTAATCATTCTTATAATGAAAGCAGAAAACCTTCATGTGTCATTGGCAATTATCTGCTCTACATCACTGCCTTCTTAGATGTTTGAAGTTATAAATTACTTACTGCCTAATCATCACTATATGTTATATGTTATATGTCACCATTATGACTATATTTTTCCATTTAGAAAACTGAATTCAAACTTTGTCAAATTAATTAATTTCTCCAGACACCTTCACATTCTCACATTAAAAATAAACGTTTCATTTGATTTGAACTTATTTTGTTCAGTCCCTTGAACTGGGCTCAAAGTGAGAACATGTTTTTAAAACAGCACTTCCTATGTATTTTCCTAGTTATGGGTGTGATGCTTTGACTTGTGGAAGAACCTATGCACTTGTAAATCACTTTGGATTAAAAGCGTCTGCCAAATGACTAAAATGTAAACTGTAAATGTAGAAATCTTTGCAAATTTTGTTTTGAATGGTTTAATCTATGCAATCTATGCACTGTGTCTATTGAATGATTTGTTTCGATGGGGTCAATCTATGTACTGGGTATTGAGCAATGTAGTCTGATATGTAGAAATGCCATACTTTCGATGCACATGAAATCTCTTTTTATTTTCCGTAGATGTCAAACTCTCATACGTACATGAATGGTAGAAGTGGGGTGCGCCCTTGCGGACCCCCCCGGATCAGAACATCAGATGTACTCAGCCTTTTGCGCCTATTTTCAGGCACACATATGACGCATTGTGCCCAGGAAACATGCAGCATATGTATCAAACTGGTGCACGGGGCTAGAACAGCCGTATGCCTGAGATCTTGGCCAGCTGCGCTTCTCTCCTTAATGCACATGCATTTAAGGGTGGATCACACAAACAAAGGGCGGAGATATTATAAGTGTGGTTGTTTATGTATTCCATTGAATTTACAGAAACGTTCTTGCAATTCGGATAACGCCATATCTCCTAACCACCATGTCCCCTAACCGCCTGCCCGGCCCCCTCTGATAGAGACAGATTACTGCTGCAGCCAACTTCAGTCTGATATCTCTGAGTTCGCCCCCGTGCACTATTGTGTAATTTTTTTTTAAAAAGCAGACACTGGAACATTGCCTGACCGTCAACGGTTGGGTCATTGTGAAACGCACTCTGTTTGGAGCATCAGTCTCATTTCATCTTCACACTTTGCTTTATTCTTTTGCGGAAAAGACATTGCAGCCAAATTGATTCCAGAAGAGATTTTATAGGTAAGTGAAGCTAAATTAAACATCTTCATATACTGGCTAATATAAACGCATTCAGAAAAGCACTATAGCACAGGACCATGCAGGACTTTGTGCTGGGCATGGGAGGCAAGGGCACCCATTGGTGTTATTCACAGCTTATCATACACGCACAGAAAATGCCCAGTGTTAATGCAATACTAAATGCGGGGGCGACATGGCTCAGGCAGTAAGAGCAGTTGTCTGGCAGTCGGAGGGTTGCTGTGTCGAAGTGTCCCTGAGCAAGACACCTAACCCCCAAATGCTCCTGACGAGCTGGTCAGTACCTTGCATGGAGGCCAATCGCAGTTGAGTGTGTGAGTGTGTGTATGAATGGGTGAATGAGAAGCATCAATTGTACAGCGTTTTGGATAAAGGCACTATATAAATGCCAACCATTTTCCATTCTATGTATAAAAGTGTTGTCATTTGTACATGGTGAAACCAAAATGTATAGAAAATACCTTGAAGCCAAAGCTGAGAATGTGCATACAGTGCCGTAAAAACGCCCCCTTCCTGATTTCCTCCATTACTGCATATTTTTCACACCGAATGGTTTCAGATCTTTAGACAAAATCTAATATTAGGAAAAGGGAATCTCAGTAAATATTTAAATGATTGTTTCATTGTTTTAATGAAAAAAGTTTTCAAACAATAAAACATTGAATGAAAAAGTCATTGTCCCCTTAAATGTAATTTAACCACCTAGCAACCAAGTACGTTCTATAATTTGATATCAGAGATTTCCCTGATATCAAAATTTGATATCAGAGATTTCCCTGGGGGAGATGACGACAGCCTTCACGCGGCCTCTCCTGTGAGTAGTGAGAAATGGTGCGAGACCAACTCATGAAACTAATGTCGCCAAAGAATCGTCGAGCTGGCGGACCAAGGTACAAGCCGAGGCCAAGACCAAGGCAGAGAACGTCCTCGCCAGGACAGGCGGACACCCCCACCGTCGAAAACCAAGGTCTGTCGGTGCTCCAACTCAACGTCGAGGGCCTTACCATCGCCAAACTCGAAGTCATCAGGCATCTTGCCGATTCCAACAAAGTGGCAGCTATTCTCCTGCAAGAGACACACTGGGTTTCTGACGACAACCTCAAACTGCCTGGGTTCTTCCTCACCGGATCCATCCACAGCAAGAAGCATGGAATGGCAACCTTTGTCCGGGAAGGACTGAGCTGGTCAGCCACCAGTCAATCTCCACCCGGCTGCAACATTGAGTGGCTGGTCACCAAAATCCAAGAAACATCTGTTGTGAATGTATACAAGCCCCCACCAACTGTGCTGACTGTATCATCACTACCATCTGTGACTCCTCCCGCCATCTATGCAGGTGACTTCAATTGCCAACATACAGATTGGGGTTACAACCACACATCACAGGATGGTGAAGCGCTGAGTGAGTGGGCTTCTAACGCTGAGGCACTGCTGCTCTTCGACCCAAAGGAGCCCCCAAGCTTCTTTTCTGCACGCTGGAACTCTCACACCAACCCAGACCTGGCCTTTGCTGTATGCCGCAGTAACGACCTGAAACCGGAGAGACGTGTCTTGGACATGTTCCCTCGTTCACACCACCGGCCATCCATCATCAAAGTACCATCACTGGTACAGCCGGTATCTGGCAAACCGGTCAGGAGATGGAACTTCAGGAAGGCGAACTGGCGGCAGTTTATGGCGGAAACGGAAAGAAGAACTGCTGGTCTCCTGGACCCAGAAGCAGCTGATGTGGATGCTGCATACGCCGCCTACTGTGAAGTCCTCCTCAGGGCAGCAAAGCACAACATCCCACGTGGCTACAATAAGAACTACATCCCGGGCTGGGATGAGGAGTGCAGCTGCCTGCTGCGCCAACACCAGCAGGCAAGCTCCAGGGAAGAAATGGACGCAACCGCAACAACCCTATTGCAGAAGCTGGACGACACCCGAAGGGCCAGGTGGACTGAAGTAGTGGAAGCTATCGACTTCACCCACTCTAGCCGGAAGGCGTGGCAGACCATCAACCTGCTCTCAGGGAGAAAAACAACCCCCCGCAGGTGTCCAGTGACAGCAGATGCCATTGCTTCCCAGCTCCTGAAAAATGGTCGCTTCCCTGATGCTGACAGAAACGTCACACGATTGACCTCGTGTGAGGTATCGTCTCTCTCCAAGGCAGCCAGCGTCGATGCTAACCTCTCAGGAGACTTCACAGTAGCCGAACTAAGTGCAGCAATCAACAAACTGAAGCCGGGCAAGTCATCAGGTCGAGACAATATCCACCCAGAGTTTGTCATACACCAAAGTGAAAGAACATCTTACTGGCTATGCTCGTTCTTCTCATCATGCTTCCGGAGGTCCAAGCTCCCAAAGACCTGGCGCCGTGCTTCCGTCATAGCCTTGCCAAAGCCGAACAAACCCGCCGAAGACCCGAAGTCCTACAGGCCCATCTCTCTGCTCTGTGTCCCATATAAGATCCTGGAGAGGCTGATTCACAGCCGCATCGAGCCAGTGGTGGACCCACAACTCCCACCGGAACAAGCCGGCTTCCGTCGAGGCAGGTCAACAGTGGATCAGGTAACGCTACTCACTCAGGACATCGAGGACAGCTTTCAGGATAACGAAAAAGCTGGAGTAGTATTCCTGGACCTGACAGCTGCCTATGACACCGTGTGGCACCGTGGACTACATCTGAAACTGTTGAGGACAATCCCGGACCGGCACATGGTGAGGTTCATTATGGAGATGCTATCGAACCGTAGCTTCATCCTACAGACCAGCGATGGCCAGACCAGCAGGCTCAGAAAGTTGAAGAACGGTGTCCCGCAAGGCTCCGTCCTCTCACCAATGTTGTTCAACATATACATTCACGACCTGCCAGATACAACATCTACCAAGTATGGCTATGCGGACGACTTGGCCATCATGCTTCGCCGCCCAACATGGAAGGCGATGGAAGATGGCCTCAACCGAGACATGGGCATCCTGGCAGACTACCTCCAGAAGTGGCACCTTCAGCTCAGCATGGGCAAGACAGTGTCTGCAGCTTACCACCTTAACAATCGGGAAGCAAGAAGGGAACTGGACGTGCATGTTGGCAACAACCGCCTGGAGTTCCAGCAAGCCCCCAAGTACCTTGGCGTATGCTTGGACCGGACACTGTCCTACAAGCAACACCTGGATGAAGTGAAGGCCAAGACAACAGCAAGGGTCTCGCTCATCCGCCGCCTGGCGGGTTCGACTTGGGGAGCTTCCCCCCAGACCCTACGCATATCCACGCAAGCCCTGGTCTTACCCGTAGCAGAATACTGTGCCCCAGCCTGGAGCAGAAGTCCACATGTGAACAAGGTAGATACGGTCATCAACAGCGCCCTCCGTATAGTTACTGGTTGTCTGAAACCCACCCCTGTGTCCTACCTGCCAGTCCTAGCTGGAATCGCCCCAGCCAGTCTCCCGACGGGATGCGGCTACCCTCGCCCTGGCAAGAAAAGCCCAGAAGCACGACTGGCACATCCTACACAAAGCCACAACAACTCCGGCACCACCATGCAGGCTTAAGTCTCGCCATCCCTACAACAAGGCAGCACAGGAGATGCTACAGTCTATCCCTGAGGACTTATCCAGAGACGCCTGGCTGGCAGCATCCTGGAAACAGACGTGGGAGACGGCTGGGCCCTCCCGCATGCAACGATACATCCGGGACCCAGGAGGCGGTGTAAAAGGAGAAGACATGCCACGCCATCTATGGACCTCACTGAACCGTCTGCGCTCTGGTGTCGGACGCTTCAAGTCATCTCTGAAGAAGTGGGGCCTATCGGACAGTGCGGCATGTGAGTGTGGCGAGCCTGAACAGACTGCCGAGCACATAATCACCGGCTGCCCCCTATACAGCCCACCCTCAGAAGCTGGCCTTTTCGACTTAGGACCGGAGACGAGGGCGTGGCTGCATGACACTGAGTTGGCCATCTGACGATATACGAAAGAAGAAGAAGAAGAGATTTCCCTCATGACGTATAAAATAAACGTCTGTATATCAACCTAGATTTGTGTGTAGTGTTAACTACATTGACCACATCTGCATTTATTTCTAGTTTTAGTCTATCTCAATGAACTCCTCACTTCCCTTAGCTGCTGTTTGGTTTGAGCTTATTTCAGAATACTGCATTTTCTATTTGTGGTTTGGCCTTATTCTTAATGTTGCATCTTCAGTGGCCCAGCTACAGTCTTTACTCTAAATGCCCATCGAGACAACAGCAACATTTTCAATGTATTTTTCAATAGACCTGTTTACTTGTGCTTGCTGAAGCTTTCGTCTCCTCATGATTGAAAGATCATCACAATTTGCAAGGACTTTTGTGATGCTACATGTCTTTTCTTGTTATTAAGTCTGGTTTGGCACCATTGCTAAAAAAACAGGTGAGATGCTTAGTCTCTCTAAGCTTAGGAAATGGAGACTTCGGGGTGATTTTATCGAGGCTTTTTAATTCATCCAAGGAATTAACAAAGTGAACTACAGGCAATTCTTCAGGGTGAGTTCAGTAAGCACAACGAGAGAGCATAAATGGAAATTGACAAAGGATAAATTCTTCATAGATATTAGAAAGTATTTTTTCACACAAAGAGTGGTCACTGTGTGGAGTAGCATGCCAGGAAATGTAGTGGAGGCAGAAACACTGGGGGGTTTTCAAAACCAGGCTTGATAGTGTTAGATACTATCTAGCTTTTAGGCAAACTAAGCAGGAGGTACAATTTAGTGTTTGGTAAAGGTGAGCATTGCTGGCTGAATGGCCTGTTCTCATCATTGTGTTGTGTTGTGTTGTGTTGTGTTTTGTTATGTTACGTTTGCCCAGAGGGATGCAGATGGAGTGCCCCAGTTGCAGCAGAAAATGTCGGCAGAATGACAAGTTCTGCAGTGAATGTGGCTACAAACTGTGCTCTGCAAGGAAACCTGTCCCAGGTAAACCTAGCAGGCTAGTTAATAACCAGCCCCCCTAGCTTAATTATCATTCACCCAGCTTGCTAAACTAGTCAAAGCAGTAGCAATTTCAACTTAACAGTTTAGATGGCTGCCCTAATTGGTACATTTGTTTTGCTGATGTTTTATGCTTCAAATGAAGACAAGGTTATCATGACTGAACATTTATAGGATGTGCATAAAATCTTCAGCTGACTGCTATAGCACTGTCTGTGTTTCACTGAAGCTGGCGGCTGTGACTATACAGTATATGGCTGTAGGAATCTGCCTACATTGTGACTGCTGTTGTGATTGCTTTTTGTCCCACTCTGTTAGACTCTGACCAACAGGAAACACCTGAGCACCCAGTCAGTGAGAGCCACACCCACTATAATAGGCACACCCACTCTGATTAACACACCCACTCTGATTAACACACCCGCTCTGATTAACACACCCACTCCAGCCAGCCTGGGACTGGAAGTGAAGTTGAGGCTGTTTATTTCAATCGCCCATGCATTAACTCGAGCCCCAGACTGTGGTTCCAAGGTGATCAGGAGTGCTTATATGTAGCGAACCTCCCCGCCAAGTCTAGCGGCCCAATAATGCCATACTCAGATCTGGCAGGACTGGGGAATGAACCCCCGGTCCTCTGTGTGCAACTGCAGTGAACGAAAGTGTGATGCCCTGTGCCTGTGAGGCTTCAGAACAACAAACCCAATGGCGAGACCACAGAAGTTCAAGTTAAAGTCTTTATTAACTTTGAGGCAGAGTAGACAAGCCAAAGTGTAGAATAAACAGTTCTTAAACAATACTCCAAGCAGGGGTCTGATTGCCAGGCAAACAGATGCAAAAAAAACAATAAGATAGTCCAAACTAGCGGATGAATAACACAAACACAAAAACACAAACCAATAAATCAAAGGGAGTCCAAACACAGCGAAGAGAAGACGAAGGGTACACAGAAGCACATATCAATCTGTGAAATACTACAACAATCAGGAAGTGGAACACAGGTGAAACAAATGATAGGGGATGAACTGACTGACTTCTGGAAGCGCAGAGGCAAAAATTCTGAGGACTTACAAAATATAGACACAGAAAATGAGACGGGTGCGTGGGGGTTGGACCCAAAATGCACGACTCAGAAACAATAGTAATATAAAGACCCCTCAGGGCTTTATTCGGGACGAATCCCAGGAGAGTAGTCAACACAAGCAAAGTCCATACACGTAGATCCAGCCAAACAAAAAGTAAACAAACAAAAAGCACGGTGCCGAGGGAAGAGGCAAACTCGTAGTCGGTAGACGTGCAGGGAGGTCCGGTAGCAGGAGAGCTGTCAGCGGGGCAGATGAACAGACGGACGGCAGGCAGAGGCGTAGTCGTGGACGAAGTGGGAGTCGAAACCATGAAACAATCAGCGAAGCAAAAGTACAAAACCGGTAGGCAAGGACGAAGTCAAAAAACAAACGATGGTCACAAAACAGAAATCAATAAACGATGGTCGGTAAACAGGCGTGGATCGTAACGTGTAATCAAACAGTAAATAATGCTCAAGAGTTGTGTGGTAAACAGAGGCAGACAATTTCGCAGTGAACAGTTGCGCGACTGGGCTATAAATGCAGGTGTAGACAGGTGTAGACAATTAGTTAGAGCGTAGCAAGGAAATGGAAAACAGGTGCGATGGATGACAAGTTTAACAAGGAGATTAGTAATCGTTAGTAATAAACCTATCCTGCCCTAGCATTAGTAAATTAGTAAATGACATGCACGAGAAACGTAAGGTACATGAACACATGATTAGTCTTGTTAGTTTCTACCCAATCCTGATCTAGCGTTAGTAGTTTTAGTAAATAGACAAATAGAAACACTAGGGGAGTGAAGGACAGAACGAGAGAGAGAGAGAGAGAGAGAGAGAGAAAAGGCGGAACGCAAGGTTTGCGGAAAAACATGTAAAAGTGTATGCATAACAACGACCAGTTAACGTAACAATAAACATGCATCGAAACATAACACAAAGCGAAACTAAGACGATAATCACTCAACATAACCAGGTAATATAATCGTAACGAAACATAACTAGACATGACGAGAAAATAAATCGTAACAAGAAATAAACTAAACAACATGACGAACCTAGACTAACATAAAACATGATAAGACACTACGTGACTAAGACAACATGAATAAACATAAATCAACATAAAACATGGTGAGACAGACCTGAAACGTGACAGAAAACGCAGACCATAATAGCGCCACTGTGATGCTGAGCCATGTCTTAAATGGTGCTTAGCTGAGCCACTAGTGCTTAGCTGTGCACCATTGCACTGCTTTAAAGAAACTCCATCCATCCATCCATCTTTTATCTTAACCCACTTATCCTAAACAGGGTCGCAGGGGGGCTGGAGCCTATCATACATTGGGCGAAAGGCAGGAATACACCCTGGACAGGTCGCCAGTCCATCGCAGGGCACACACACCATTCACTCACACACTCATACCCACAGGCAATTTAGACTATCCAATCAGCCTAACCTGCATGTCTTTGGACTATGGGAGGAAACCCACATGAACACGTGGAGAACATGCAAACTCCACAAAGAGAGGCCCCGGTCGACTGGGATTACGAACCTAGGACCTCCTTGCTGTGAGGTGGCAGTGCTACCCACTGCACCATCCATGCTGCCCTGCTTTTTTTTAAATGACACATTTTACTTGGGGTGGATGTTAAGGGTTTGGGACCCTTCCTTGGACCTCATATAGCAAGGGGTGTGACTGTAGTCTGTCTTTGAGCATCTCAGGTGCAGATTCTGAGAATGGGGAGGAGACCACAGACAAACAATCCAGTCTCGGCACAGAACCAGCACCAGAGAAGACATCCTCTTGCCTGGCCCAGTCCCAACCCTCCTCTGCTGGCCCAGCTACATCAGATGAAAAGAGAGGTTCAGCAGACACTGAAAACATGGATGGGACCTTGAGTAAGGACACCAAAGACACTGAACACGAGGAGGAGGTGAGATTTGACAAATCTCGGAGCCAAACTCTAGTTCTGTAGGCCACAATATCCAGTTGTTTAATTCCAGTCCTGGAAGGCCAAATTAAAAAAGGTTTTTTTAGTGTCTTGTAGGCATCCTGTGAAGGCCTTGCAAACAAGCAATCAGTGACTTAAATTACACATTTTCTAAAAACACAAAACACCAGGAAACATGGGCAGCATCCAAGATTTGGGTTTCAGATCTCTGCTCTAGAGCCATTCCTAGAGTCACATTCAGACACGCCCAGAACTCTTGCCTGAAAGCTTGTGATTGGACAGCTTCAATGACTGACAGGTCCCAGCTGCATTATTCAACTAAGCCACGCTTAACCTGACCACTTCCTGAAATACCGGCTCGTATTCATATTAATAAAGGAGTCAATGTATTACATTGTATTGTGTAAAACAAAATCAAACATCCATCCATCCATCCATTATCTGAACCCGCTTATCCTGATCAGGGTCGCAGGGGGGCTGGAGCCTATCCCAGCATACATTGGGCGAAAGGCAGGAATACACCCTGGACAGGTCGCCAGTCTATCGCAGGGCACACACACCATTCACTCACACACTCATACCTACGGGCAATTTAGACTCTCCAATCAGCCTAACCTGCATGTCTTTGGACTGTGGGAGGAAACCGGAGTACCCGGAGGAAACCCACGCAGACACGGGGAGAACATGCAAACTCCGCACAGAGAGGCCCCGGCCGACAGGGATTCCAACCCAGGACCTCCTTGCTGTGAGGCGGCAGTGCTACCCACTGCACCATCCGTGCCGCCCAAAATCAAACAATAGGAAATATGAAAACACTGTCTGTGATGTTTTTCATTGCAGGAAACTGAAGACTCAGAGCAGAGTGTGAGTGTGTCTGAAGATGAGACCATCAGTAAAGGTGAGGACCCCAAGCAGAAGAGGAGGGAGACCTCCTGGGAAACCAAGTAGGAAGAGGTGCTGGTAGGCCAGTGGGAGGTGCTCTTCCCTCTGGACCCAGTAGAAATCCAATGTCCCAGCACAGTGACAGGGCACAGTGTAGGAGGAGGGGTCCAGGGCGGCCTGTAGTGTAGTGGTTAAGGTAAATGACTGGGACACGCAAGGTCGGAGGTTCTAATCCCGGTGTAGCCACAATAAGGTCTGCACAGCTTTTGGGCCCTTGAGCAAGGCCCTTAACCCTGCATTGTCTCCTGCTTAGTCTAATCAACTGTACGTCGCTCTGGATAAGAGCGACTGCCAAATGCCTATAATGTAATGTCCTGGCCCTGGACAAATTCACCCCCCAAAAAAAAGACTTCTTCCTTCTGACTAACTAATTGTCCTCAATACTTATTCTACTTTATATTTCCAACAACTTCCTTTTCCCATGTTCCACAGGTGGAGAATAAGGAGTTTCCAGGTGACCTACCTCGTGACAGTCAGGGTCTATTGCTCTAGCAACAGTGATTTTTAAGCCTGTAATGAACTTAATTAAAAAATACATTTCTGTGACCTCTCATTAAAATGCGGCATAACATTTATTTAAAAATTTAGACTTAAATGTTTTTGTACGGGAGCTCCACAGTGGTGCAAGGTTAAGGCATCGGACTTTGGCTCAACACACCAGGATCCCAGTAAGGCCTGTGCATGAGGGAGCAGCTCCGAGGGTGGGGGGAGGGACTCAGCAGGGAGGATCACTGCTTACAAGTGTCCCTGAACACCTCAGAATCACGGTCCAGGGCTAGAGATGAATTGATGATGAGCAGGGTACAATAACTGGCAGTAGCATTACTCAGGAGTATGAAACATTCAGTCTGCCAAGAACTTTAGTCATTTTTTGATGTGCAAGTGTATGTATGTGCATTCTTATGATTTTATTACTGTACTACTGTGCATATGTACTAATGCACCTTCCATCCCCAATGACAGGAACCAGTCTGGAGGAGCTGCTGAGAGACCTGGGACTGGAACACCACCTGCAGAACAAGCTGACTCTGAGCCAGGTGCTGGAGATTGATGGAGAGACTTTATCTGATGAAAGCATCCAGTCTCTGAAATCTCTGCCATGGTGTTTCCTGAGGAAGCTGATGATGGTGAATGAGTCCTTTCGGAGAATGAGCTATAACTCAGAACAGGACACAGAGCCCCAAAACCTGGATAGCTTACTGAGCACTGAGCACAATCCACAGGACCACAGCAACAGAGTCAACCCCCTGGACCTCATAACTGCTGTACTTCTGTGCTCAGATGGTTTTCTCCAGCAGGAGATGGCTTTGAAAATGTCCATGTGCCAGTTCTCTGTGCCTCTGCTGCTTCCTAAATGTGATACCCAGCAGTGCACTTTAATGCTGTGGGCCATGAGGGATATTGTGAAAAAGTACAAGCCACACTCTTTGGATGATCAAAGAGGGTTTGTGGAGGAGAGCATTGTTCTCTCTGACCTCCCCATGGTCTCTTTTGTGAGGCTGGGAAACTGCAGCATGTCCAAGTCTCACATTCTGAACCAGGTCCTCAGCAACCCTCAGCAGTACCAGGACACCTTTGTTCACAAAAACATGGAGTGTGGTGACACCCCAAGGAGGATTTCCAATGGGCTGGTGGAAATCAGCTGGTATCTGCCCAGTGGGAACAAAAACACAGACATCTTCTCTGAGCCTCTGGCTATTGCTAACCTCCGTGGGGACCTCAGAGACTTTGAAACTCAGTACGATTTCCTCTGCCACACATCTACTGCTATATTTGTGTTTTGCGACGACTTTAAGTTTGAACAAAGATTTCTCGACTCTAAGACTCATTGGATTTTGATCACCAATTCACAGAGCCAGAGCTTCAATGTGGATGACTTCAGGAGTTGTGTTTCTGAGAGAAAACCCAGTGACATCATCAAAAAGCATCCGCGGATGAATGATGCAGAATTCAACAAAAAACTGCGTTCGGCTATCCGTGGAATTTTAAAGGGAAACATTAAAATGAGCATTGAAAGGATGTCTGCTCTTGCAGATGAGCTTGGGATCCATGTTGATGAAAATGACATCCACTGTAAGAAGGGCAAGAAGAAGGCTGATGAAATCACAGGAGGAATATCTGACATACCGAGCTTCAAGGAGAAAGAGCTGCCCTTGCAAGGGACTGCATGGAAACAGCTGGCAAAACTGGAGAAGGAACAATGCAGGATGAAAAATGCTGGGGAGAAAAACATAGAAGTTTACCAGAATGAGCTTGAAGATCAGAGGCAGAAGCTCAGAGAACAGCAGAGGGCTCACAGCATCTCCGATTCTATGTCCTGCTTCATCTCCGCGATGTGCAGTTCCACAAAGGAGCGTAAGTATTTCCTCAAGTGGATGAGGATCAATCTGGATAATCTGTCACGCAAAAGCCTTCCACCTCTTCGGGCAAAGTACAAGGAAGAGTGTCAGAGTTCCTCAGAAAACAAGGAGCTCATTGCTAAGTTGGACAGGGAGATCTCCAGCTGCTCCTTGGGGACGGAGCACTTCCTGAGGGAAATGGGTCAGCTGTACGAGTCAGCCTGCTCACTCCCTGAAGCCCTCACCCCAGAGATTAACTGCCTGCCACTTCTCTGTGCCGAGCTGCTACAGGAGGACTTTCCTCTTGAGCTGGTGGATGGAGACTCAAGCAATATTCCTCTGGAGTGGGTGTCGCAGGTTCTGAAAGAACTCCATCATCTCACACAGGATAAATGTAAGATCCGGGTGATCACTGTACTGGGGGTACAGAGCACTGGGAAGTCCACCCTCCTGAACACTATGTTTGGGGTCCAGTTTGCTGTCAGTAGTGGCAGGTGCACCAGAGGGGCCTTCATGCTCCTCATCAGAGTGAAAGAGGATTTTAAGGTGCAGCTTGGGTGTGATTACATCATGGTTATTGACACTGAAGGTTTGAAGGCACCACAGTTGGCACAGCTGGTTGACAGTCATGAGCATGATGATGAACTGGCCACTCTGGTGGTGGGGCTGAGTGACATCACAGTCATCAACATCCCCATGGAGAATTCCATGGATATGAACGATATCCTGCAGATTGTGGTGCACGCCTTCCTACGTATGAAAGAAGTTGGGAGAAAACCCTGCTGTCAGTTTGTGCACCAGAATGTGCCAGACATCTCTGCCCATGACAGTAACATTAGAGACAGGAATTTTCTGCTGGATAAGCTGAATGAGATGACCCAAGCAGCAGCTAAGATGGAAAAGAAGGGAAACAACTACACATTTACTGATGTCATGGAGTATGATCCAGAGAGAAACACCTGGTACATCCCTGGGCTCTGGCACGGCAACCCTCCCATGGCCCCTGTCAATGTTGGCTACAGTGAGTCTGTGGATCTTTTCAAGAGGAATGTGATTGAAAAGTTTATGGAACAAAAATCTGGAGACAGCTCAGCACACACAATCATTGAGTTCCTTGAATGGGCCAAGAGCTTATGGAACGCAGTGAAGCATGAGAACTTCATCTTCAGTTTCCGCAACAGCCTTGTAGCTGACGCTTATGCTCAGCTTTGCACTGAGTTCAACCAATGGGATTGGGCCTTCAGGAAGAACATGCACTCCTGGCTAATGGAAGCTGAGACAAAGGTGTCAAACTTTGGCAGAGAAGCAGAATTTAAGAATTTGGATGAGTTACTGATCCACCTGACAAATGAGGCCTTGGTAGAACTGACTAAAGGGGAAACACTCATTTTGGCCAACCTGACTGAATTCTACAAGAGGCAAGAGGGACATGTTCACTTGGTAGAGAAGTACAAGGAGGGCTTCAACATCACAGCCAAAACCATCAGGAGGGAGACAGAGAGCTCTGTGATTTACAAGCTTGAGGCAGCGGTGGAGATCAGAAAGGGTATGTTCAGGTTAGAGAGCATCAAGGAAAACCACACAGCCACAATGGAGAAAAAGGTGCTGGAGCTGATTGAGAAATGCAGAACAAGTAAAGATCTGTCTGATCAACAGCTAGAGGATGAATTTGAGAAGATGTGGGATGAGACTGTAGCAGAGCTGCGGTTCCCTAGCATGGAAGAACGAAACATTATGCCAGACATCTCCCACCAGCTGCGGGGTAACTTAAAGATGAAAGGCAGCTCAGTTTGTGAAAAACTTTCCAAAGTGGGCAACTTGTCTGAATATGGAAGAGAGCCATTCAAAGTGAAAAGAAAACATTTGGGATCAAAACAAAGGTATTGTAATGTATCCTCAGGAAAGGAGTTGAAGGAGTTCCAGCAGGTAGTTGATCACATCATTGAGCAGAGCAAGCAGTTTGTTGATGAGAAACTGAGAACAAGATCTGATTACCATAAAACATACACAATAGAGTTGCTTTGCAAGGTAGACGAAATCCTGGACAGGCACAGGAATCTGGAAACAACTGCTGAATTCCAGGCCAAGCTGAAGATCCACATCTGTGGACATGCAGCACGGGAGTTTCAAAAAATGCATCTGGCTTTCATCCATGCAAATGATCCTCGTCACTGTCTGGAACAGTGCAAGAAACAGTACTACACAGACTTTAAGGACCTGTTCAACAAAAGAGACCAGTGTCAGAAGAAAGCCAATGATTTCACTGTTAACTGTCTTCAACCTGCGGTGAAGGAATACATCACCAAATCTCTGGGTCCTGACCTTGTGGGTGACATGTTGACAGGACAGACAGCCATTGATTTCAGCACTCGATCCTTCTTCCAGTTCTCAATCCTTGAGCAGCTGCTTAAGGGTGATAACTTTTATGAGATACATAAAAAATTACGAGACCTTTGTACATGACTGGATTTTGGAGCTGATGGTTAAGCAGTTCTCGGAGGGAGATCGCCTCAGGAACATTGAAATGAACCGCCTGAAGGTGATGGTTAGAAGAATAAAGGAAGCTATTCAGACCTCACAGAAGAAGGCAGCTGAACAGGCAGCAGGAAGGGGCGAGGAGTCCCAGAACATTCAGCAGTTCATTCAGGATATCTGTAGTGACCTAGCGAAGGAGCTTGTCATCCCCAAAGACCCCCTCAGCGCTGTCCTGGCCTTAAACTCTGCCAAACCAGAAGATTTTTCCCGGTGTCTGCAGCTGCTTGTGGATGAAATGGAGCAGGCCTTTACCGCAGAGTTTCAGAAAGGTGGGGATGTGAGGGCCAGGCTGACCTCACTGCACTTTCAGCCACAGAAGGAGCTGTTTAACAGGGTGTTTGGCTGTGGGAAGCAGTGTCCCTTCTGCAAGACCCCCTGTGAAGCTGGTGGCAAGAGCCACACAGAGCACTTTGCTTCCATTCACCGTCCTCAGGGGATTGCAGGATGGAGGATTCATGTATCGCGTATATTAATGAGCAATATCTGCTCCACCAGTGTTGTCAGTGGGAAAACATTCAGGTTGAAAGGAACAGAGAAGAAATGGCATCCATACAAGGACTATCGGAGCATTTACCCTGACTGGCGCATCCAGCCCGACACCAGCATCCAGGCCTCAGACTACTGGAAGTACGTCTTCAGCAGGTATAATAAGCAGTTTGCCAAGAAATATGAAGCCGAGCCTGCTGAAATCCCCCGAAATTGGAGAGCTATAACTCCAGACAAAGCCATGGAAAACCTGAAGGAAGCTTTCTTGATGAAAACAGGAGGAGATCAAAGTTAGTTGATTACACAGCCCCAGTTTCAGTAGGGTTGAAAATGCATCTCCTGAGTGGCATTAATATCAAATAATCTACTCACAGGTATGACTCATAAGCAAAACAGACCTCCAGTCAAATGTGATGGCATGAACAAACAGCAGGTTTTATACAATATAGTAAAAGCACTCATCATTTTAAAAGGGGACAGTTGAATTCAATCATCACTTATGTTAGGAAAGAGTGAGAATTCCTGGTCACTGACACAGACACTGCTGAATTCCTGCAGCCTCCCCTGAGTCTTCTCTGGTTCTGTGAGAGATAATACCATCAGCAGCTCATTGTACTCATAAAATCATATTCATACTATAAAGTGATATTGCTTCTATCCTTACCTATGCAGCATTTATCTGTACAAATCCTGCCTGTGAATCATCATGGCTGATCTCTGTCCATTGTTCCATTCATGAGGATAGTAAATAGGCTGTGATATTTTAACAGTTTAACAGAGTTAATTTCATATTGTCACCTCCATATTAAAGAATTTTTTTTTAAAAAATGTTTTTTTCAAAAATCCAAATGATATGTTCTATCGCGTAAATCATTCTTATAATTAAAGAATATAACCGTCATGTGTCACTGGTAATTATCAGCTCTACATCATTGCTTGCTTAGGTGTTCGTTATATACTGTCTTGTTGATCTGTTATATGTTAGATAATAATCACTATGTGTTATATTGTCGTGAGCCACGGACCCCTTGCCGAGCTCAGACCTCACGTTCCCACGAGCAGTACCTCACCCTGAGGTGTCTCGGGGACGAACTCAAGTACTCCGAACGTCCTGGAGCCCTGGTAAGTTCTACTGAACTTCCAGCCCAGTCTCGAAGTGAAGGGTGTGATGCAAATCTGGTAATCGATGTCCTGTATTCAATGTATTCCTCTAAAGACTCTTTATCACATATGATTATAGTAAGATATACTTTATTATAATCAATCAAAAGAATAGAGTTATACAGATTACAGTGTACATATCATCTTTTGCAGTTTGCTAATCACATGCAAGTTACATATACCCCTCTAGCTCTTTCTAAATTACCTTTCCACCACGATGTTTAAAAATCAAGGTACACCCCTCCAATATCCATCATCCTCTTTGGCCTTTACCTTATCTTATGGCTCCCCCTTCACGGAGATAAAAGCTACTGAACTTCCATTAATACAATGGGTACGAACACCCCTAAAGTCTACTACTTATTTATATTGTATATAGTATCTTAATGAGAAATAAAAGACATAAAAATCAAAGGAAACTTATAATGTATTACTTCTGTGTATTACTTTTCCTACTTCTACAAGTAATATAGATTATAATTACCACCCAGGTCCTAAATATAGCCATCTCGTTTTCTGCGGGATTTGATCCCTCCTCCTTGCTGTTGATGAGCTCTTTGAACAGCTGCATTGGTTTGGGAATCTGGGGCAGGATCAGGACCCAGACTTTCGAAAGACGTGACTTTGCACTTCGTTTTTCTCCTGCCTGTTGTATGGGATGTGCACTGGTATGTCTTCGAACACGTCGGGGGTTTTGCAGTGCAGCCGCAGCATATGCCTCTCCTCACTGACACTGAGGTTAGGGGGGGAGGCTTCAGGTTCTTGCGTGGGTCCAGCAGGAAGGTGTTCTGTAGCATGGAGGAACCCCGCATCCCGTCTGTTGGCCTCCAGGTGCAGTTCACGGCTCCAAGCATGTCGTAAAAGGCCTTTAACTCTTTCACCAGCTTTTCTGTATGATGAGGGATGCGCATGAACACCTCTTCGACATCAGTCCCGCTGCCACAATTCTTGGGCTAAGTCCGCACCGCGTACGTCACTCCTCTCTCCATATCCATATCCTGGAGTGGCGCGCAGAGGGAGCGCGCCACTCCAGCTTGACTACAGCTGTCCTGCGTTGCTCTCTCTTCAACAGCTCGTAGATATCTTCTGAAGCAAAATTCTAAGATCCCACCCTAAGGTCTAAAAGCTTATTCCTTATATATCTTTTTTCCATACAAAAGTTTACCTTTTTGATAAGAGATGTCCCCAATATTTCAAGCAGGAAGACATTTATCTCTTATGTAACTTGTTTTTTAATGATCATATTATTTGTGTTTTTCCAATTGTCATTTTCTCATACCTCAAAAGAAATTCCCCCAATATTATGTGCCCCTCCAGTTTGGGAATTTCCACCATCTTAATATACGAGTGGAAAAACACTAGCTCTTATGTAATTTTTTAATTAACCTATTCATCACTGGTATTTGTCTCCCTGTCATAATCTCTCCTTGGACTCTCTCCAAACTTTGACTTCATACAAGCCAGAAGTTAGTGCCCTCCACCATCTCAGCACCCTCTTCAGGTGCCCCTTTTTGTGGCGCCTTAAGGGATCTACAAAGGACATCCAGCCAATGGCTGAGTGTAAATCATCCCCCAACTTCTTCTACAGTCAGTCCTTTGAATCTATCCGATAAATTATTTGTGCTATAATCAGGAAGGCCCTTGAAGCCTCTTAATCTTCTTTCGGTATTGACATCCCTTCCGTTTTCCTTATTTTTTTTCTTTAGCCAGGCATTGTGCCCCTCCCCTGTAGGGTTGGGGTATTCTCAGTCAGAACTTTAACCTTGCTCCTTAAAACCCTAAATCTAAGTCCCCCGACTTCAGACTCCTCTACTGACAAGTATGGCTGCTCATTCTCTGAACCAAATATTTTTCTTCTTACGGGCGTTCTTACTACCACCTCGATGGCGTGTGCGTGGGGTTAACAATGCATTCCTTTCTAACCCATCCCCCGTCAATCTCTCATCAGGGGGGCCTAGGGCCGGGTCCTCGACAATATGTTATATGTCACGATTATGACAATATTTTTCCATTTAGAAAATAAAAGACATAAAAATGAAAGAAAACTTATAACGTTGAACTTCTATGTGCTACTTTTCCTACTTTTACAAGTAATATAGATTATAATTACCACTCAAGCTTGATTATAGTTGTTCTGCGTTGCTCTTTCTTCAACAGCCCGTAGATATCTTGTTAAGAAAAATTCTAAGAGGCTTTTCTAACGTCTAAAAGCTCACTCCTTATATATCCTGAAACTTGTATAGAAGTGTACTTATTTTGGTAAGACATTCATCCCGAAATATCCCCATTATACCGAGTGAGAAAACACTAGCTCTTATGCTACTTTTTTAATGAGCCTATTCATCACTGTTATCTGCCTCACTGTCATAGTCTCTCCTGGACTCTCTCCATATTTTGACTTCATACAAGCCAGCAGTAAGTGACTTCCACCATCTCAATACATTCTTCAGGTGCTCTTTCTTGTGTCGCCTTAAGGGATCTACAAAGGACATCCAACTAATAGCCAAGTGTAATTCATCACCCAACTCCTCTACAGTCCTTTGAATCTATCCGACAAATTGTCAGTGCTATAATCAGGGAGGCCCTTAAAGCCTCTTAATCTTCTTTCGGTATTAACAACCCTCCCTTTTTCCTTATCTTTCCTACATTTTTCCATCTCCTCATACTCTTTTATTTCCCAATCATCCATATTGTTTTCCTCATCTTTTTGCTTTAACCAGGCCTTATGCTCCTCCCCTGTAGGAGCAAGCCCACACTTCTCAACCAAGAATGTTATTATATTTACCGTTTCTTTGAAAGCCAGACCCCCTGGGTCACTCGTTCAGCATGTTCAGTCTCCTCCAAGGTCATGCTGGAACACATTCTATGCATGGCCTCAGTCAGACCTCTAGCCTTGCTCTCTAGTACTCTGAATCTAAGTCCTCCGACTTCAGACTCCTCTGCTGACAAGTAGGGCTGCTCATTAGCTCTGAACCACATATTTTTCCTCTTACGGGCGTTCTTACTACCACCTCAATGGCGTGTGCGAGGGGTTAACAATGCATTCCTTCCCAACCCATCTTCTGTCAATCAGGCGGGCCTTGGGCCGGGTCCGCAACACATTCACATTCTCACATTAAAAATAAACTTTTAATTTGATTTGAACTCAATGAACTGTATTTTGTTCTGCTTTGAACTGGGCTGAAAGTGAAAATTTTCTCAAATGTAAATTGCAAAAACTGAAATCTCTCATTTTGTTTTTGAATGGTTCAATGTATGCAATCTATGCACTGTGTCTATTGAATGATTTGTTTTGAGTGGTTCAATCTATGCACTGCTTCTATTCTGCAATATATTCTGATATATATAAATGCCAAACTTTCAATGCACTAATAGCGGCCTGGGCCCTTCCACTTTGCTCATAGGCCCCGCCCAGTTTCTGTACATTTGTTCTTTGTTAAAAAAAATAAAATTAAAATGTAGCGGGGCACGATGGAAGACAGCACAGAAAAATGTAGCTGTTAAAGCTACAATAGGTAATTTCAGACTCTTGTAAGATGGAAATTATTAACATCTGGCATTATCACTCAGGGCTGGTCAGCTTGCTGGCTTCCTCTGGTATTGTGAAATATGTGGCTGTAAAGTAATTTAACCCAGGAGCATGTATCATTAACCCCCCCCCTTATCTCCACACCCATACGGGCAGGAGCCTGTGGGGGAAGACTCAGGCCTCCAGCCGTAACACTGGTTACGACGGGGCAACATCCTTTATGGCACGGGAAGGTTTCAGAGGGCACGGCCTGTTGGGCCCATTATTCCCTTCAACCCCCCTTTCTTACTCCCTCCCTCTCAGATCTCCCTCTTTACTCAGTCACTAAATGATGTGTACAGCACTGGATGTTTCATGACAAAGTCAGTTTAGATAATATTCATGTTTGGTATTATTCTGATTGTTTCAGTGCGACTGGTGCAATGGTTTCATTTCTGCAACAGCAAACCCTGGACATCATAACCAACCAGGAACCAGGGAGAAACTGTGTGGAGCTCTGCCCCAGTGAAAGCCATGTGCCTTAACCCCCCTGCGTTTCCTGGGGAGGCGTGGCTCCAAATTCCAGATGGGTGACCCATTTTTAGGGTTAACATCAAAGGCCAGATTTTGGATTTAAGGACAGTAAACTAAGCAATCTGGGAGGATGCAATCAGTCTCTCCCGTGCACACTGTGCACGTAATTTCTATGTACAGGGTGTCTGTAGCCTGACTCCCGTATGTAGCTTTTATTACCAGGTATGACTTTTAAGACTCTGTAATTTGGTTTCCTTTCTAATGTTTTTATATTGTATTTGGAACTAGTGTGTAATTACGTATGTAACCTGCCTGGTAAAATAAATTGTTAAAACTTGATCTGTTTGTGTCATGGTGGGAGGTTATTCCCACTGTGACCACCAGAGGGCCTGAGATCATTGGCTCCACCTGTTCCTCGTTGAGCCAGGGGAATTACCTCCCTTAAGGGTATTTAAGACCGGCACTGACTATCCTTCAGTGCTTTGGTGTTCAACCGTTCGCGATTGCACTAAGCCGGTAACGCACAGGTAGACTCTGCCACTGAGAGTCAGGTATCGTGCTAGTGTATGGTCTCTAGTGTCTATAACTAGAGAGTAATTTAGAGAAGGTAAGGAAGGTGTTCAGCTGGCGTTTCTTTCGCTGACATCTTCCTCAAGGATTTTGTTTCTTTTGGGCTCGTGTGAGCCGGTGGTTGGAGGACGTTGTCCTCTGGTATGTATTTTGGTTTGTGTTTTGGTCCCGAGCTGCGACTCGAGGTTTTATTTTCTTGCCTAGTTTATCGCTAGGTTGTATTTTTATTTTCTCTCCTCGGTCTGTGACCGTCGGTGCATAATTGTTTGGCACTGCTTTTGGTTGGGTCATTCGCCCTGTTTTTTACGGGTAGTTTTATTTTCGCTTAGCCGTTTTTGGCTTCTTTTCTGTTTCCTTAAAAAATTATCAACAAGGAGAAAATCCTTCTAGTGTCTGCGTATCCCTCATTTCCTGTTACCCCGGGTATTTAGTGACGAGCACGCCCGCATGTTCGTTTAGGAGGGTTTCACCCTCGGTCGCTTCTGGCTCTCCGCCCAGCCCCTCCGTCACAGTTTGGTTTTCCTTACTGACACTTAATGTTATACAGGGAATTCTTGGTTTACCCCCTCAAACTGGTCTAGGGAGGATGATTATTTCCACTTACTGTATCACGGCGTATAGCACCCGTAGACCTATGATGGTAAATCCCTTGCCTCCGCATGGTAGTTCATTCGAGCACAGCCGTAGCTAGGTTGGTCTGCTTGGGTCCCTAGGCTGTAAACAGATATACCCGAGAGTAGCTAGTCCTGCGACCTCTGTAATGACTACAGATATCTAGTCAGTTTGTGAGACATGCACATAACACGCGATGTCACTTGCGGTGGTACCAGCAGAGGATTGTTCAGCGAGTTCTTCTCAGTACAGGATTCCTATAGTGATCAAGTCAAAACTATAAATAAGACATCCACCAAATGTGGACAACTAATTTAAATTATTATTCTAATGGAGTCAGATAAACGAAGGTGAATGTATTGGTCCTATTGTGGAGATTCTTGGTCAGCCCGGACCAGGAAAGAGCGGAAGGCAAAGTGGTACTACTGCCTTTGTATCATGGTTTATTTATTGGCTGATCTAGACTCTCCGCATAGGGGCCACTAATTTTTAACCCTATTAGTATTCTTTCAGCAACACCAGAAGGACAAGCACGCTGATACCTTCAGCCCTCGCTAAATTCCGTCGTTGGGTTAGCGTGGGGTTTTACACTCGGATCTTTAAGGATTTGGAGAGGATCTGCAAAGAGGAGTGGACCAAAATCCCTCCCAAGATCTGTGCAAACCTGGTGAAAAACTACAAGAAACGTCTGACCTCTGTGCTTGCGAACAAAGGTTTCTCCACCAAGTATTAAGTCCTATTGTTCTATGGATCAAATACTTATTTCATGTGAAAATATGATATTAAATTTATATGATGTTATTGTGGATTATTTTGTGATATTCTGTCTCTAAATTTTAAAATGTACCTATGATTAAAATTCTACACAGTTCCATTCTTTGTAAGTGGGCAAACCTACAAAATCAGCAAGGGATCAAATAATTATTGCTCCCACTGTATGTTAGATAATCATCACTCTGTTATATGTCACCATGATGACTATATTTTTCCATTTAGAAAACTGAATTCAAACTTTGTCAAATTAATTAATTTCTCCAGACACATTCACATTCTCACATTAAAAATAAACGTTTAATTTGATTTGTACTTATTTTGTTCACTGCCTTGAACTGGGCTCAAAGTGAGAACATGTTTTTAGACATTTTTGCAAATTTCAATTGTGAAAACTGAAATCTCTCATTTTGTTTTGAATGGTTTAATCTATGCAATCTATGCACTGTGTCTATTGAATGATTTGTTTTGATGGGTTCAATCTATGTACTTGGTATTGAGCAATGTATTCTGATATGTAGAAATGCCATATTTTCAATGCACGTGTAATCTGTCCATAAATTACTGTATTCTGCTGAATGAATAAAAATAAAGCAAGCCGTTAACAGTATATGAAATAAAATGACCTTTTTATTTTCCGTTGATGTCAAACTCATACGTACATGAATGGTGGAAGTGGGGTGCACTCTTGCGTGCATTCTGCCCAGGAAACATGCGGCATATGTATCAAACTGGTGCACGGGGCTAGAACAGAGTGAATGAGATCTTGGCCAGTCATCGCATGCTGTGCTTCTCTCCTTAATGCATTTAAGGGTGGATCACACAAAGGGCGGAGATATTATATGTGTGGTTGATTATGTATTCCGTTTAATTTACTGAAAAGTTCTTGCAATTCGGATAACGTCTTATCTCCTAAGCACCATGTCCCCTAACCGCCTGCCTGGCCCCCTCTGACAGACACAGATTACTGCTGCAGCCAACTTCAGTCTGATATCTCTGAGTTCGCCCCCGTGCACTAATGTCTAATTTTTTTTTTTAAAGCAGACACTGGAACATTGCCTGACCGTCAACGGTTGGGTCATTGTGAAACGCACTCTTTTTGGAGCATCAGTCTCATTTCATCTTCACACTTTGCTTTATTCTTTTGCGGAAAAGACATTGCAGCTGAACTGATTCCAGAAGAAATTTTACAGGTAAGTGAAGCTTAATTAAACATCTTCATATTACTGGCTAATATAAACGGCTTCAGAAAAGCACTATAGCACAGGACCGTGCAGGACTTTGAGCTGGGCATGGGAGGCAAATGAAACAAGGTCACCATTGGTGTTATTCACAGCTTATCATACATGCACAGAAAGTGCCCAGTGTTAAAGCAACGCTAAATGGCGGGGACTATGGATAAAAGTGTTGTAATTTGTATGTGGTGAAACCAAAATGTATAGAAAATAACTTGAAGCCAAAGCTGAGAATGTGCATTCAGTACAGTAAAAACTGCATATCTTTCACACCGAACGGTTTGAGATCTTTAGACAAAATGTAATATTAGACAAAGGGAATCTCAGTAAATATTTAAATGATTGTTTCATTGATTTAATGAAAAAGTCATTGCCCCCTTAAATTTAATTTAACCACCTTTAGCAGCAATAATTGTAACCAAGTACTCTCTATAATTTGATATCAGAGATTTCCCTCATGACGTATGAAATAAACTTCTGTATATCAACCTAGATTTGTGTCTAGTGTTAACTACATTGACCACATCTGCATTTATTTAATCTCAATGAACTCCTCACTCCCCATAGCTGCTGGATGGTTTGATCTTATTTCAGAATACTGAATTTTCTGTTTGTGGTTTGGCCTTATTCTTAATGTTGCATCTTCAGTGGCCCACCTACAGTCCTTACTCTGAATGCCCATCAAGACAACAGCAACATTTTCAATGTATTTGTCAATAGACCTGTTTACTTGCACTTGCTGAAGCTTTCGTCTCCTCATGATTGAAAGATAATCACAATTTGCAAGGACTCTACAGATTTCTGTACTTTTGTGATGCAACATGTCTTTTCTTGTTATTAGTCTGGTTTGGCACCATTGTTCAAAAACCAGGTGAGTTGTTCTAGATCACACCATCTGCAAAATTAATCTAGTCTCAACCCTTTCAGACATGCAAAGCCTTACTTTCGGTTTACTTTTCACGGAAGGGAATTACCTGGTTTCCTTTCCATCTCCAACCTCACATTTCTACATTTTGTACAAGGTGCTTTGACTCTTCTTGCTGTAACTGTGTGATGTTACAAAGGTTCAAAGAAGGGAAACCTGATTGATTCCATGTATAAAAGATAAAAGTAATGAGGACTTAAGATGATTAGTCTCTCTAAGCGAAGTAAAGGGAGAGATCGGGGTGATTTGATTGAGGCTTTTAAATTCATTAAAGGAATTTACAAAGTGAACTACAGGCGATTCTTCAGAGTGAGTTTGTTAAGCACAACAAGAGAGCAGAAGGCAAAGGATACATTTCTCACAGACATTACAAAGTATTTTTTCATATAGAGAGTGGTGACTGTGTGGAGTAGGATGCCAGGACATGTAGTGGAGGCAGAATCACTGGGGGGTTTTCAGGCTTGATAGTGTTAGATACTGTCTAGCTTTTAGGCAAACTAAGCTGTAGTTACACTTTAGTGTTTGGTAAAGGTGAGCATTGCTGGGCTGAATGGCCTGTTCTCATCATGGTGTTGTGTGGTGTTGTGTTGTGTTGTGTTGTGTTGTGTTACGTGTGCCCAGAGGGAGGCAGATGGAGTGCCCCAGATGCAGCAGAAAATGTGGGCAGAATGACAAGTTCTGCAGTGAATGTGGCTACGAACTGTGCTCTGCAAGGAAACCTGTCCCAGGTAAACCTATCATGCTAGTTAATAACCAGCCCCCCTAGCTTCATTTTCATGTCATTACTTAGCGAGCTATCATTCACCCAGCTTGCTAAACTAGTCAAAGCAGTAGCAATTTCAACTTAACAGTTTAGATGGCTGCCCTAATGGGTAAATTAGGTAACGTACTCACAAAGATAAAGGACAATGACAGTTATCTTCTAATTTATGTTTATTTTAAGCAGTATTTTGAGCAGTAATGCTCAATTGTGCTGAAAATATGCGAATGTCTTGTTTTTTCCATCATCAACTATAAAGGTTTTTTTTTTGTTTTTCTAATGTTTTATGCTTCAAATGAAGACAAGGTTATCATGACTGAACATTTATAGGATGTCCATAACATCTTCAGCTGACTGCTACAGCACTGGCTGTGTTTCACTGGCGGCTGTGACTATACAGTATATGGCTGTAGGAATCTGCCTACATTGTGTGCTGTTCTGTTTGCTTTTTGTCCCACTGTGTTAGACTCTGACCAACAGGAAAGATCTGAGCCCCCAGTCAGTGAGAGCCACACCCACCGTGATAACCACACCCACTATACTGGCCACACCCGCTCTGATATCCACCCCTACTGTGCTGACCACACCCACTCTGATTAACACACCCACTCTGATTAACACACCCGCTCTGATTAACACACCCACTCCAGCCAGCCTGGCACTGGAAGTGAAGTTGAGGCTGTTTATTTCAATCGCCCATGCATTAACCCGATCCCCAGACTGTGGTTCCGAGGTGATCAGGAGTGCTCGTATGCAGCACCAAGTCCCTCCCTCTGAGCAGCGGCCCGATTATGCAATACTCAGATCTGGCAGGACCGGGGAGTGGACCCCGGTCCTCGGTGTGTAACTGCAACAAATGAAAGTGTGATGCCCTGTGCCTGTCAGGCTTCAGAACAACAAACCCAATAGCGAGACAACAGAAGTTCAAGTTAAAGTCTTTATTAACTTTGAGGCAGAGTAGGCAAGCCAGGGTCGAGAACCAGCAAACAGGTGTAGTAGAGAATAAACAGTTCTTAAACAATACTCCAAGCAGGGGTCCGATAGCCAGTAAACAGATGCAACAAAAACAATAAGGTAGTCCAAACTGGGTGATAAACAGAATCGAAAACCAAAAACACAAACCATGAAATCAAAGATTTGTCCAAACACAGCGGGTCAAAGACGAAGAGAAGGGTAAACCAGGACTCAGAAATCGAAAACCAAACAGGTCCATACACAGATAATCAGACTGGAAAAAACACTGGAAAGTATTGCGGAAGCACATGACAATCTGTCAAATACTGCACAAAACAGACAGGTGTATATAGGGAGATAACGAGAGACAAGGATCCGGTGAGTACAACAATCAGGAAGTGGAACACAGGTGAAATTAATGATAGTAGGGAGGACAACCGAAAAATTTATTTCCGGAAATCAACATGAATATTATGATTATTATCTCAGTTTAACCTTAAATTAACGTGTGGTGGACAATAATTCTGCTTAGGTTGAATTTTAATGTGACAAAATGACTGTTTTTGTGGCTTTTAAGCGCTCATTTTACCAGCATTCCATCAATGTTAAATGCTGGACCCCGATGGCACCGAAAAACAGGCAGATTTCACTGCCATTCCATTCTTTACGTATATGGAGCTTGAAAATGGTGACACAACAATAGCTTTTGCTGGTTTACTTCACGCGCTCATACATGGCAGTTGGTGGCAGTTCGAACTGTCAAAAGTGTGACTGCAGCCAGGTCAATATTTTTGCTGGGTACTCGGTATGTCCTTATAAGCCCAAAGTCCCTGGTTACTTTTTCATAGTTTCAATGGATTTTGACAATAGACATGTCAGACTTCAATCATGTTAACGCTCTCGAGCGTGCGTCAAAGTTTAGGTGGCAAATAACAGTGCTGTATCCTTCTGACGTCATTTACATAGCTACTGTCCGAATCACTGATAGAAACAAGATGAATTAATGACGATTCAGAAAATTTATAACTTTTAAAGATTTAAATAAATCCTATGGTGGGACTTTTGCCATTTATGGATGGTACGACAGAAAATTCTGGTGCCGTCGAACTTAATCGAATGCTTTTATTTATATCGTTCGAATGACCAAGTGCCGTTAAAAAGCAAATTGTATGGCTTTGTGCTATTCGCGTATGCTAGCTACATCATGCTAACATCGTACAGGGACCAGTAAAGGCTTACAACACACTAGCACTTAGTTATTGTAAGTTTGATCACCTCTACTGTGAAGTGAAAAAGTGGACAAATTACGTTTTCTGTGAGAAATCTATTGGCGAGCTCACGTGCACACACAGCGGTCTACATTCTAAAGCTCCACTTTGCCCTCCCTAATGATAGGGAATTAACTGACAGACAGACTTCTGGAAGCACAGAGGCCAAGATTCTGAGGACTTAAAGATACAGAAAATGCAGATCATAACAGAGCCACTGTGATGCTTAGCTGAGCCACTAGTGCTTAGCCGTGCACCATCGCAGTGCTTTAAAGAAACTCCATCCATCCATCCATCTATTATCTTAAACCACTTATCCTAAACATGGTCGCAGGGGGGTTGGAGCCGATCATACATTGGGCGAACGGCAGGAATACACCCTGGACAGGTCGCCAGTCCATCGCAGGGCACACACACCATTCACTCACACACTCATACCCACAGGCAATTTAGACTCTCCAATCAGCCTAACCTGCATGTCTTTGGACTGTGGGAGGAAACCCACACGAACACGGGAAGGACATGCAAACTCCACAAAGAGAGGCCCCGGCCGACTGGGATTATGAACCCAGGACCTCCTTGCTGTGAGGTGGCAGTGCTACCCACTGCACCATCCATGCTGCCCTGCTTTAAAGAAACAGTTTTTTAAAATGACACATTTTACTTGGGGTGGATGTGAAGGGTCTGGGACCCTTCCTTGGACCTCATATTCCAGGGCGTATGACTGTGGTCTGTTTTTGAGCATCTCAGGTGCAGATTCTGAGAATCGGGAGGAGACCACAGACAACCAATCCAGTCTGGGCACAGAACCACCAGCACCAGAGAAGACATCCTCATGCCTGGCCCAGTCCCAACCCTCCTCTGCTGACCCAGCTAAGTCAAATGAAAAGAGATGTTCAGCAGATACTGAAAACATGGATGGCACCTCGAGTAAGGACACCAAAGACACTGTGTGCACTGTGTGCAAGGGTCAATAGCCAGCAAACAATTATAGCAGGGATAAGGCAGTTCATAAGCGAAAGTCCAGGCAAAGGGTCTCCAGCAAACAGATGTATTGAGGATAATCCAAAGAATAGTCGCGGTCACAGGCAATGGGTCGAAAACAAACAGGCTAATTAATCAGAAACACGATCCAGAAACAAAAGTCGATCAGTCGACAGTCAAGAAACTAACAGACAAAAATCAGGGTCATAATAGTATAGTGAGTTTCCATGTGACCTACCTAGTGACAGCCAGGGTCTATTGCTCTAGCAGCAGTGATTTTTAAGGCTGTAATGAACTTAAAGAATCCATTTCTGTGACCTCTTATTTAAGGTGTACGGTTAAGGCATCGGACTTTGGTTCAACACACCAGGAGTCCAGTCAGGCCTGTGCATGAGGGAGCAGCTCTGATGATGGGGGGAGGGACTCGGCAGGGAGGATCACTGCATACAAGTGTCCCTGAACACCTCAGAATCACGGCCCAGGGCTAGAGATGACTTGATGATGAACAGGGTACAATAACTGCCAGTAGCATCACTCAGGAGTATGAAACATTCAGTCTGCAAAGAACTTTAGTCATTTTTTGACGTGCAAGTGTATTTATGTGCTTTCTTATGATTTTATTACTGTACTACTGTGCATATGTACTAATGCAGCTTCCATCCCCAATGACAGGAACCAGTCTGGAGGAGCTGCTGAGTGACCTGGGACTGGAACACCACTTGAAGAACAAGCTGACTCTGAGCCAGGTGCTGGAGATTGATGGAGAGACTTTATCTGATGAAAGCATCCAGTCTCTGAAATCTCTGCCATGGTGTTTCCTGAGGAAGCTGATGATGGTGAATGTGTCGTTTCGTAGAATGAGCTGCTCCTCACAAAAGGACACAGAGCCCCAAAACCTGGATAGCTTACTGAGCACTGAGCACAATCCACAGGACCACAGTAACAGAGTCAACCCTCTGGACCTCATAACTGCTGTATTTCTGTGCTCAGATGGTTTTCTCCAGCAGGAGATGGTTTTGAAAATGTCCATGTGCCAGTTCTCTGTGCCTCTGCTGCTTCCTACATGTGATACCCAGCAGTGCACTTTCATGCTGTGGGCCATGAGGGATATTGTGAAAAAGTACAAGACACCCTCTTTGGATGACCAAAGAGGATTTGTGGAGGAGAGCATTGTTCTCTCTGACCTCCCCATGGTCTCTTTTGTGAGGCTGGGAAACAGCAGCATATCCAAGTCTCACATTCTGAACCAAGTCCTCAGCAACCCTCAGCAGTACCGGGACACCTTTGTTCACAAAAACATGGAGTGTGGTGACACCCCAAGGAGGATTTCCAATGGGCTGGTGGAAATCAGCTGGTATCTGCCCAGTGGGAACAAAAACACTGACATCTTCTCTGAGCCTCTGGCTATAGCTAACCTCCGTGGGGACCTCAGAGACTTTGAAACTCAGTACGATTTCCTCTGCCGCACATCGACTGCTATATTTGTGTTTTGCGATGACTTTAAGTTTGAACAAAGATTTCTGGACTCTAAGAAATTTAAGACTCATTGGATTTTGATCACCAATTCACAGAGCCAGAGCTTCAATGAGGATGACTTCAGGACATGTGTTTCTGAGACAAAACCCAGGAACATCATCAAAAAGCATCGGCGGATGAATGATGCAGAATTCAACAAAAAACTGTGTTCGGCTATCCGTGGAATTTTAAAGGAAAACATTAAAATGAGCATTGAAAGGATGTCTGATGTTGCCCTTGATTTAGGGATCCATGTTGATGAAGAATACATCCACTGTAAGAGGGGCAAGCAGAAGGCTGATGAAATCACAGGAGGAATATCTGACCTATCGAGCTTCAAGGAGAAAGAGCTGCCCTTGCAAGGGACTGCATGGAAACAGCTGGCCAAACTGGAGAAGGAACAGTGCAGGATGAAAAATGCTGGGGAGAAAAACATAGAAGTTTACAAGAATGAGCTTGCAGATCAGAGGCAGAAGCTCAGAGAACAGCAGAGGGCTCACAGCATCTCTGATTCTATGTCCCGTTTCATCTCCGCGATGTGCAATTCCACAGAGGAGCGCAAGTATTTCCTCAAGTGGATGAAGATCAATCTGGATAATCTGGCGCGCACACACCTTCCACCTCTTCGAGCAAAGTACAAGGAACAGAGTTCCTCAGAAAACAAGGAGCTCATTGCTAAGTTGGACAGGGAGATCTCCAGCTGCTCCTTGGGGACGGAGCACTTCTTGAGGGAAATAGGTCAGCTGTACGAGTCGGCCTATTCTCTCCCCGAAGCCCTCACCCCAGAGATTAAGCGCCTGCCACGTCTCTGTGCAGAGCTGCTACAGGAGGGCTTTCCTCTTGAGCTGGTGGATGGAGACTCAAGCAATGTTCCTCTGGAGTGGATGACACAGGTTCTGAAAGAACTCCATGATCTAACAAAGAATACATGTAAGATCAGGGTGATCTCTGTTCTGGGGGTACAGAGCACTGGGAAGTCCACCCTCCTGAACACCATGTTTGGGGTCCAGTTTGCTGTCAGCAGTGGCAGGTGCACCAGAGGGGCCTTCATGCTCCTCATCAGAGTGAAAGAGGATTATAAAGTGCGGCTTGGGTGTGATTGCATCATGATTATTGACAGTGAAGGTTTGAAGGCACCACAGTTGGCACAGCTGGATGACAGTTATGAGCATGATAATGAACTGGCCACTCTGGTGGTGGGGCTGAGTGACATCACAGTCATCAA
Source organism: Conger conger (assembly GCF_963514075.1). Taxonomy (NCBI): domain Eukaryota; kingdom Metazoa; phylum Chordata; class Actinopteri; order Anguilliformes; family Congridae; genus Conger; species Conger conger. The sequence continues at coordinate 47,223,026 of NC_083771.1, read as the reverse complement.
CATCGCCATGGAGAATTCCACGGAAATGAACGATATCCTGCAGATTGTGGTGCACGCCTTCCTGCGCATGAAAGAAGTTGGGAGAAAACCCTGCTGTCAGTTTGTGCACCAGAATGTGCCAGACATCTCTGCCCATGACAGTAACATGAGAGACAGGAAGCTTCTGCTGGAGAAGCTGAATGAGATGACCCAAGCAGCAGCTAAGATGGAAAAGAAGGGAAACAACTACACATTTACTGATGTCATGGAGTATGATCCAGAGAAAAACACCTGGTACATCCCTGGGCTCTGGAATGGGAACCCTCCCATGGCACCTGTCAATGTTGGCTACAGTGAGTCTGTGGATCTTTTCAAGAGGAGTGTGGTTGAGAAGTTTCTGGAACAAAAATCTGGAAACAGCTCAGCACACACAATCATTGAGTTCCTTGAATGGACCAAGAGCTTATGGAAAGCAGTGAAGTATGAGAACTTCATCTTCAGTTTCCGCAACAGCCTTGTGGCTGAAGCTTATGCTCAGCTTTGCACTGAGTTCAACCAATGGGATTGGGCCTTCAGGAAGAACATGTACTCCTGGCTAATGGAAGCTGAGACAAAGGTGTCAAACTTTGGCACAGAAGCAGAAATTAATAATTTGGATGAGTTACTGATCCACCTCACAAATGAGGCCTTTTTTGAACTGACTAAAGGGGAAACACTCATTTTGGCCAATCTCACTGAATTCTACAAGAGGCAAGAGGGACATGTTCACTTGGTAGTGAAATACAAGGAAGACTTGAACAACACAGCCAAAACCGTCAGGAGGGAGACAGAGAACTCGGTGAAAAACAAGCTTGAGGCAGCGGTGGAGATCAGAAAGGGTATGTTCAGGTTAGAGAGCATCAAGAACAATCAAATGGCCACAATGGAGAAAAAGGTGCAGGGGCTGATTGAGAAATGCAGGAAAAGTAAAGAACTGTCAGATCAACAGCTGGAGGATGAATTTAAGAAGATGTGGGATGAGACTGTAGCAGAGCTGCACTTCCCTGGCATGGAAGAACGAGACATTGTGCAAGACATCTCCCACCAGCTGCAGGTTAACTTAGAGATGAAAGGCAGCTCAGTACGTGAAAAACTGTCAAAAGTGGGCAACTTGTCTGAATATGGAAGAAAGCCACTCAAAGTGAAAAGTAAACATTTGGGATCAAAACAATGGTTTTGGAATGTATCCTCAGGAAAGGAGCTGACGGAGTTCCAGCAGGTAGTTGATCACATCATTGAGCAGAGCAAGCAGTTTGTCGATGAGAAAGTGAGAACAAGATCTGATTACCATAAAACATACACAATAGAGTTGCTTTGCAAGGTAGATGAAATCCTGGACAGGCACAGGAATCTGGAAACAACTGCTGAATTTCAGGCCAAGCTGAAGATCCACATCTGTGGACATGCAGCACGGGAGTTTCAAAAAATGCATCTGGCTTTCATCCATGCAAATGATCCTCATCGCTGTCTGGAACAGTTCAAGCAACAGTACGACACAGACTTTAAGGACCTGTTCAACAAAAGAGACCAGTGTCAGAAGAAAGCCAATGATTTCATTGTTAACTGTCTTCAACCTGCGGTGAAGGAATACATCACCAAATCTCTGGGCCCTGACCTTGTGGATGACATGTTGACAGGACAGAAAGCCATTGCTTTCAGCACTCGAACCTTCTTCCAGTTCTCAATCCTTGAGCAGCTGCTTAAGGGTGATAACTTTCAGGACTTTGTGAGATACATAAAAAATTACGAGACCTTTGTACAGGACTGGATATTGAAGCTGATGGTGAAGCAGTTCTCGGAGGAAGATAGCCTCAGGAACATTGAGATGAATCGCCTGAAGGTGATGGTTAGCAGAATAAAAAAAGCCATTGAGAATGCACAGAAGAAGGCAGCTGAACAGGCAGCAAGAAGGGGTGAGGAGGCCCAGAACATTCAGCAGTTCATTCAGGATATCTGTCGTGACCTAGCGAAGGAGCTTATCATCCCCAAAGACCCCCTCAGCGCAGTCCTGGCCTTAAACTCTGCCAAGCCAGAAGATTTTTCCGGGTGGCTGGAGGTGCTCGTGGATGAAATGGTGCAGGCTATTACCGCAGAGTTTCAGAAAGGTGGGGATGTGAGGGCCAGGCTGACCTCACTGCCCTTTCAGCCACAGAAGGAGCTGTTTAACAGGGTGCTTGGCTGTGGGAAGCAGTGTCCCTTCTGCATGACCCCCTGTGAAGCTGGTGGCAAGAGCCACACAGAGCACTTTGCTTCCATTCACCGTCCTCAGGGCATTGCAGGATGGAGGAATCATGTATCGCAGATATTAGTGAGCAATATCTGCTCCACTGATGTTGCCAGTGAGGGATGCTTCAGGTTGACTGGAACAGAGGCGAAATACCATCCATACAAGGACTATTGGAACATTTACCCTGACTGGCTCATCCAGCCTGACACCAGCATCCAGGCCTCAGACTACTGGAAGTACATCTTCAGCAAGTTTAACAAGCAGTTTGCAGAGGAATATAAAGCCAAGCCTGCTGATATTCCCCCCCAATGGAGATATATAACCCAGGAACAAGCCACGGAAAGTCATCATTTTCAAAGGGGACAGTTCAATCATCACTGATGTTTGGGAAGAGTGAGAATTCCTGATCACTGACGCAGACACTGCTGAATTCCTGCAGCCTCCCCTGGGTCCTCTCTGGTTTTATGAGAGATAATACCATCAGCAGCTCATTGTACTCATAAAATCATATTCATACTACAAAGTGTTATTGCCTCTGTCATTACCTGTGCAGCACTTATCTGTACAAATCCTGCCTGTGAATCATCATGGCTGATCTCTGTCCATTGTTCCATTCAATTGGATGGTAAATAGCCTGTGATATTTTAACAGTTTAACAGACATAATTTCATATATTCACCTCCATATTAAAGAAGATATGGAAATATGTGTTCAAATATATAAAAATTATGTGTTAATCATTCTTATAATATAATTATAATTAATCTTATAATAAAAGCATATGATCTTCATGTGTCATTGGCAATCATCAGCTCTATATCTTTGCTTGCTTAGGTGTTTGAAGTTTATAATTTACTGCCTTGTTGATCTCATATGTGTGATACTCATCACTATATGTTATATGTCACTATTATGACAATACTTTTCCATTTAGAAAACTGAATTGAAACTTTGTTTTGCATCTTTGTAAAACTAATGAATTTCTCCAGACACATTCACATTCTCACATTAAAATAAACTTTTCATTTGATTTGACCTTCATGAACTGTATTTTGTTTACTACCTTGAACTGGGCTCAAAGCGAAATTTTTGTGAAATGTCAATTGCAAAAACTGAAATGTCTCATTTTGTTTTTGAATGGTTCAATGTATGCAATCTATGCACTGTGTCTATTAAATGATTTGTTTTGAGTGGTTCAATCTATGCACTGTGTCTATTCTGCAATATATTCTGATATATATATATAAATGCCATACTTTCAATGCACCAATGGAGGTTTTGCTCATAGGCCCCGCCCAGTTTCTGTACATTTGATCTTTGTTAAAAAAAGAAAAGAAAAAGAAAATAATACATTTGGCACGTAGTTCCGATGGAAGACGGCAACTCACACAGAAGAGTTTAGCTGTTCAAGTGTGTTTGTTGTGTGTTGTGTGTTGTGTTAGGGTGCTAAACAACACTATTTATATTTTTTGTCTTGAAGTTTAACTGACCAACTATATTATGAGCATGCAACTTATTTGGCTATGTAACTAGCTGGCTATATTACTAAGATATGATAGTCTACCACAAACTGTAACTTAAGATTTGAGACAAATAAAGGTTTTAGCTAAACACGCATTGATTGAAGATGTAAAGAGATAAAAGAACGTCCAGCTGCCCAAACTGCTCTCCAGATAAGCGATCACTGAAACTCTGTATAATATTGCTTATTTCCAGCTTGGCATTAGGGAGTTGGGTGGAGGAGAGGTCTGGTCTGGGAGACAGGACTTGGTCAATTACTCCTAAACAATCATGTGGTTCTCCGTCATCTGCTGTGTGGAGAAGAGTAGCCGGGTTTAACCTCCTAAGACCCGTACTCTTTTTTGGTATGCATTTTTAATTTCTCTTTGCTATTTGGGCTTATTGGGACCTGATAAGTATAAAAACTAAGCATCATCTTTTGACATGATGTAGTTTTTGAGAAAAATGATGTCCACATATGTGGACTCTCGGTCTTAAGAATGAAGTATTATGGTTGTACAGCCCAAAATGTGGAGTCCACGCATGTGTACGCCAGGTCTTAGGAGGTTAATACAGTGCATCGTTTGATTGGTAACATTTGGTAGTGATAGCAAAACATGTTGGTAGTGCAGCACTTTTGCTGGTGAGAAGTGAGCTGTCTTTAGTTTCAACAGGATGTTGAGACACTGCATGGGGCAGCCAGAGCAGCGGATGCCATAACTGCAGAAGCAGCAGCTGTCACTGCTCTCAGGCAAGGTGCAGAGCAAATTTAATGGGAGGCCATTCGGCTAACTGCCGTTTGAGTATTCAATCTATGCTTGATGATATGAGTTTCCCATCAACGACCAACACACAAGCCCCAACGCAGCTCCAATCTCAAAACGTGTGTGTAAAGTCTCTTTCTGTCTCTCTACCCCCCTCTCTTTCTTTCTCTTTCTCTTTCTCTTCCTCTCTCTATTTCTCACTTCCTCACACATACACACGCGTCATTACAGCATTGGTGAAATGAAAAAGGCTATAGACTACACAGGCCTTCTCTCTTACCGAATAAATTCAGACATACCCCAAAATCATTCAATATTTTGCATACTAATAAAGAAGGCCAGGGCTGGTATCAAAGTAAATTAATAACCACAAGGCTTACCGTTTAAAAGAGTTGCAGGCGGCTAAACACATCCAGTGTTCGGGTGGAGTTAGTAAAATGCTGAGAGCAAGAACAAAATCATGACACTGTATTCAAGCTAGTCTCGGTGTAGCCATTTTCTTATGTCAATTTTCTTGATCTTTAAGTGTAGTCTGATAATCATGTGACCGACAAGGGTGTGTTCTTATTTTTATTTTTATTTTATACTGCCAAGGTGGAAGTCCCCTTGCTACAGCATCCAAGCGTTTGAATAATGTGTGATAGCTTTCCAACTGTCAGTGTAAATGCTTTTTCCATGTCAGGTAGCCCCAACATAGGGGCCTGCTGTAACTCTCTTTTTATTTTCTTGAAGGAGCATTCAGCTTCCTCTGTCCAAACCACAGTCTGGTTATGGCCATGTGACATGTTTCATAGGGGTTAAGTTAGTTCAGCATAGTCTGGGATCCACTGCCTACAGAAGCCAATCATTCCTAGAATAGACATGACTTGCTTTTTAGTTATGGGTTTAGGTGTTTGAGCAATTGCTTGCACTCTCTCATTACCTAATGTTTTCCCTTTTGCAGAGACATTATGACCCAGGTATTTAACTGTAGATTGTGCCAGCTGGACTGTGTTTGGTTTTACTTTGTTCCCTGTCTCCGCAAAGTATGTTAATAGTCAAACTGCTTTGCATGTTTCTCGTTCTGGCGAACAGACGAACAAATCATCAATGTGTTAGATCCGCATGATTTTTCCTGTTCTAAATGTAATCACCTCTAGACACTCTCATAGCACTAATGAGAACACCACAGGTAATTCAGTATACCCCTGGGGCATTTGAGTCTATGTGTTTTGTACTTTTTAAGGAGAAATAGCTAAATTTGGCTGAAAAGTGAAAGTTTTCTAGCAACTACAATGTCCATCCATCCATCCATTATCTGAACCCGCTTATCCTGAACAGGGTCGCAGGGGGGCTGGAGCCTATCCCAGCATACATTGGGGGAAAGGCAGGAATACCCCCTAGGCAGGTCGCCAGTCCATCACCGGGCACACACTCCATTCACTCACACACTCATACCTATGGGCAATTTAGACTCTCCAATCAGCCTAACCTGAATGTCTTTGGACTGTGGGAGGAAACCGGAGTACCTGGAGGAAACCCACGCAGACACGGGGAGAATGTGTGCAGTTTGATTGCCAATGCGGTGGATTTTTTTGTGAGCCTCACCATCACTATGTCTCTTAACGCCTCTAAACATCTCCCTCTCATCACTGGGCGATGGTGAAGCTTTGGTGGCAAAAAACTTTTTATTAGTAGTTTATTCCATTTTCTCGTTTTTTTTTAGCTAGCTAAACTTTACTTTGGGCTTTCCATTCCACATAAAAATGATGCACTGGCCACGGATGCATGTGTAAAACCCCACACTAACCCTACGACGGAATTTAGCGAGGGCTGAAGGTATCAGCATGCTTGTCCTTCTGGTGTTGCTGAAAGAATACTAATAGGGTTAAAAATTAGTGGCCCCTATGCGGAGATTCTAGATCAGCCAATAAATTAACCACGATACAAAGGCAGTAGTACCACTCTGCCTTCCGCTCTTTACTGGTCCGGGCTGACCAGGAATCTACACAATAGGGCCAATACATTCACCTTGTTTTATCTGACTCCATTTGAATAATAATTTAGATTAGTTATCCACATTAGGTAGATTTCTTATTGATAATTTTGACTTGATCGCTATAGGAATCCTGTACTGAGATTTACTCATCTGAACAATCCTTTGCTGGTACCGCCGCATGTCACATCGCGCGTTATGTGCACGTCTCACGAACTGACTAGCTATCTGTAGTCATTACAGAGGTCGCAGGAATAGCTACTCTTGGGTATATCTGTTTACAGCCTAGGGACCCAAGCAGACCAACCTAGCTATGTTTTAACAATTTATTTTCCCAGGCAGGTTACATACGTAATTACAAACTAGTTCCAAATACAATATAAAAGCATTAGAAAGGAAACCAAATTACGGAGTCTTAAAAGTCATACCGGGTAATAAAAGCTACATACTGGAGTCTGGCTACAGACACCCTGTACCTACAAATTACGTGCACGGAGTGCACGGGAGAGACTGATTGCATCCTCCCAAATTGCTTAGTTTACTGTCCTTAAATCCAAAATCTGGCCTTTGATGTTAACCCTAAAAATGGGTCACCCATCTGGAATTTGGAGCCACGCCTCCCCAGGAAACGCAGGGGTTGAGGCACATGGCTTTCACTGGGGCAGAGCTCCACACAGTTTCTCCCTGGTTCCTGTTTGGTTATGATGTCCAAGGTTTGCTGTTGCAGAAATGAAACCATTGCACCAGTCGCACTGAAACAATCAGAATAATACCAAACATGAATATGATCTAAACTGACTTTGTCATGAAACATCCAGTGCTGTACACATCATTTAGTGACTGAGGAAGAGGGAGATCTGAGAGGGAGGGAGTAAGAAAGGGGGTCGAAGGGAATAATGGGCCTAACAGGCCGTGTCCTCTGAAACCTTCCCGCGCCGTAAAGGATGTTTCCCCTGTCGTAAAAAGTTTGACGGCTGGAGGCCTGAGTAAACCCTGGGACAAGAGAGCTTCTCAAGAAAACAGATGCCTGAGTCTTCCCCCACAGGCTCCTGCCCGTATGGGTGCAGAGACGGTGGGGGTTAATGGTGTATGCTCCTAGGGCTAAATTACTTTACAGCCACATATTGCCACAGTACCAGAGGAAGCCAGCAAGCTGACCAGCGCCCTGAGTGACAATGCCAGATTCTAATAATTTCCGTCTTACACTTGTTGGCTGAAAAAAAAAAAAAAAGTAAATTTTTTTGCCCAATAACAACATTTTTAAATATAAGAGGGCAATTGGAGCAGGACATTACAGGAATTACTCTTGCCCCGTGTCCAGCTTTTCCACATTGGTGACAGGCATCTGGTCCTGGGGGTAGATATAGTCTGGTCCTGGGGGTACATACGGTCTGGTCCCAGGGGTATGTACGGTCTGATCCTGGGGGTACGTACGGTCTGGTCCTGGAGGTACATACGGTCTGGTCCTGGGGGTACATATAGTCTGGTCCTGGGGGTACATATAGTCTGGTCCTGGGGGTACGTACGGTCTGATCCTAGGGGTACATATAGTCTGGTCCTGGGGGTACGTACGGTCTGGTCCTGGGGGTACATATGGTCTGGTCTTGGGGGTACGTACGGTCTGGTCCTGGGGGTACGTACGGTCTGGTCCTGGGGGTACATATGGTCTGGTCCTGGGGGTACGTACGGTCTGGTCCTGGGGGTACGTACGGTCTGATCCTGGGGGTACATATGGTCTGGTCCTGGGGGTACATATGGTCTGATCCTGGGGGTACATATGGTCTGGTCCTGGGGGTTTGTACAGGCGGAGTTGACTTCCTCCCTGGCCTCCATAACGTCTCTCTCTCCCCCTCCTGGCCTGTCCTTGGTGCAGTTGAAGTTCAGTCGACAGGGCGGCGGCTTTGGCTTGTTTTGATACCTTCTCTGGCCGGATCTTCGCCATGGACGGCGTGACTTGCAGCTTCTTCCAGATGGCTATGTTTTCATCCGATGATAGTGTGCATGGGACCTTCTCTAACGTCTGGCCTTGCGTTCATTTAAAACCTTCCCAATTCACCTTCTTCTTACCATTTTTTCTTTCTCTCTCTTTTAATTATTGGCATTGGCTTTGACTGAAACTACCTTTTTGTGGGAATCTCAGTTCTACCCAGATAACATCCTTCACCACTGGTTCACCATCCAACTTGTTTTACTAGTTTAATAATTCCAGCATTATATTCTGTTTGATACCCGTTGGGATCTGTTTTGTTTTCGACCACTGCCTCTTGTATTATCATCTTGTTCTGTTTCGACCCGGTTTGGATTTTCGGATCAACGTGTTTCTTTCTCAGTTGGCAAAACCTCTCACCCAATCGTATTTCAATTTCTGGTCTGAAAGAGGAAGTCTCACAGACATCTACCACTCCCTGGCAGCACACCACAGCAGTTTTGTACAATGCCATAATGTATCAGTTTATACGGACTTATAATTCTTAAAGCTTTTATAACTTAAAACAGGATTATAAAATGTACCCTCTACAGCATTCACTGTGAAGATCTTACCACTGGAGGAACCTGGTCCTTTTCCCACCAAAAGGCACAGGAAGTAAAGCCAAGAGGTGCCACACCTGCTCTTCCAAGAAAGACTGCAAAACCAAACCAAAAACATTGCCTGACAGTCAACTGTTGGGTCATTGTTAAAGGCACTCAGCTTGGAGCATCAGTTTCATTTCATCTTCACACTTTGCTTTATTTTTCACAGAAAAAACATTGCAGCTGAACTGATTACAGAAGAGATTTTATAGGTAAGTGAAGCTAAATTAAACATCTTCATATTAGTGGCTAATATAAACAGCTTCAGACAAGCACTATCGCACAGGACTGTGCAGGACATGGGAGGCAAATGAAACAAGGGCATCATTGGTGTTATTCACAACTTATCATACATGCACAGAAAATTCCCAGTGTTAATGCAACACTAACTAGAAAATACCTGAGCTGAGAATGTGCATTCAGTGCCGTAAAAACTCCCCCTTCCTGCTCTCCTCCATTACTGCATATCTTTCACACCGAATGGTTTCAGATCTTCAGACAAAATGTAATATTAAATGATTGATGATCTGAGTAAATATTTAAATGATTGTTTCATTGATTTAATGAACAAAGTTATCAAACAATGAAAAGTTGAATAAAACAGTAATTGCCCCCTTAAATTGAATAACAGGTCTCACAGCAATAATTGCAAAGCACTTTCTATAATTTGATATCAGAGATTGCCCTCACGATGTCTGAAATTAACTTCTATATATCAACCTAGATTTGTGTGTAGTGTTAACTACATTGACCACATCTGCATTTATTTCTAGTCTTTTTTTCATCATCTCAATGAACTGCTCACTTCCCTTAGCTGCAGTTTGGTTTGAGCTTATTTCAGAATACTGCATTTTCTGTTTGTGGTCCGGCCTTTGTTGTTTCTAGGAAACGACAAGTCCAAATCTCCAATTTGTCGAAAAACATCTTCATGAGGGAAAAGACACCACGGCAGCAAGCTGTTCTGGAAAATCAGATTTTATTTAGCATAAAGTGCATAAAGCCGGACCAAAAACATGGACCCGGACTGCCATTTTTACACCCATTTTATACACCGTTAAAACATCATTGTGGCCAATCACCCACACTGTTCTTATCTTAACTCCTCCTAAACCATCAGCTGACTTGGCAGCGCTACCTTCTCTGTTCTGAAACCATCGAGGCGAATCGCCCTATTGATTTCCAGAACAAAAAAGGATTTTATTACATACATCTTGCTTTGTAGGCTGTATTTTTCACTAAATGGAATCATTAACATAGGAATCATGTAAAACACAGTGCTATTCACTATATAGTGTTTTCCAGAACTTTCTACGACCTATAGATCGTTTTTGGTACTTTTTGCAGCATATTAATTATTTTACTCAATTTTAGATTACACATGGGTCACTTATGCGCTTCTAACACGAACTTATCAGCAGTAAATCATTGAACATATACAGACATACTAAACATTTGATTACTATTCTCTTCTAACATTAATAAGATTAATGTTCTTTGTTCATTTCATTGGATAACAAGCAGTGTACATGTGATATATTGATTATAAGCCACTTACATATAGATACACTTCTGGCATAAAACATTGAGAGTTCCGGAGAAATCAGCTGTACAGTCATATCTCGCTCTGCCCCCTGTCCTTGACAGTTCGAGACGCCTCCCCCCCCAGCTGGCTGCTTTTATTAAACTCCGGTTACATATGGCTCACTGTGTAATTCTAGCACAATTTAGCAGTTAATCAGTTTGAAACTATACAGGGTACATATCATACTTTAATATGGATATATTGATACACTTTTAGCATAAATCATCAAACGTTTTGGAGGAACCAGCCTGCTCATCAAGGTGGAGTCTGATTTTGACTTGTGATTGTTTATCATGCTTTTAGGTGGGAGATCCTTTGTTCTGTGAATTTTCCCATACACCTTATTCTTAATGTTGCATCTTCAGTGGCCCAGCTACAGTATTTACTCTAAAGGCCCATCGAGACAACAGCAACATTTTCAATGTATTTTTCAGTAGACCCGTTTACTTGCACTTGCTGAAGCTTTCATGTCCTCATGATTGAAGGATAATCACAATTTGCAAGGACTCTACAGATTTCTGTACTTTTGTGATGCAACATGTCTTTTCTTGTTATTAGTCTGGTTTGGCACCATTGTTCAAAAACCAGGTGAGTTGCTCTGGATCACACCGTCTGCTAAATTAATCTAGTCTCAACGCTTTCAGACATGCAAAGAATTATTTTCGGTTTACTTTTCTTGGAAGGGAATTACCTGGTTTCTTTTACATCTCCAACCTCACATTTCTACAGTTTGTACAAGGTGCTTTGACTCTTCTTGCTGTAACAGTGTGATGTTACAAAGGTTCAAAGAAGGGAAACCTGATTGATTCCATGTATAAGAGATAAAAGTAATGAGGACTAAGCTCAGTAAAGGGAGACTTCGGGGTGATTTGATTGAGGCTTTTAAATTCATTCAAGGAATTAGCAAAGTGATTCTTCAGGGTGAGTTTGTTTAGCACAACAAGAGAGCATAAATGGAAACTGGCAAAGGATAAATTTCTCACAGATACAAGTATTTTTTCACACAGAGAGTGGTGACTGTGTGGAGTAGCATGCCAGTGTTGAGGAAATATTTTTTGTCTCTTTTCCTCCTCGTCCCTTTTACGTAGGTGAAGTTGTTTTGGCAGCAATGATGTAGAAAAAATATTCAGACTCAGTAGTTGCTCATTATAAATCTTTAGTTAAAAATAAAACAGATTAATCCGGGGAGTCTGTGCGCTCCAGAAAACTTCCAGAGATCAGAGAATTCCAAAGTAACAGAAGGAAGTATCCTAGTCTTTATACATTATAGCTAACCAATCATTTGTCATAAATCATCACATTGTCTCTCTTAACCCGCCTTAATATTTTCTGTCACTCTATGAAAGCTCAGCTGTCTTAACCTTTCGCCTATATAATGATGCAGGCAAATTAAGCTGGTGATCACTAACTCAACTCTTTGCAAAGACCCACATCTCTTGGGCTGCATCACAGAGTCAAAACAGGCCGCATCCAATGCCATGGTTTGTAAACACCTGATTAAGTGTTCTCTGCACTTTCATTAAACAGACTGTACTTTGCAGCTCAATGTGTTTTAACAGACACACAGTTCTAATTGCTCAAGATGACTGACTTATTCATTTTAACATAATTAATAATAATTCTTCAAACAGTATGGCTTATCATTGTAGTACTAAACAGCATTTGAAATATAGTATAGAGATATATAGTAACATTTAGGAAAGGGTATTTTTGCACTTCATTCTGAAAGTATTTAAATCAAACTTCATCATTCCTGATTTTCAATAAGGGCATTTTGATCAAACTTCAACACCAGGACATGTAGTGGAGGCAGACGCGGGGGCGACATGGCTAAGGCAGTAAGAGCAGTCTTCTGGCAGTCGGAGGGTTTTTTTGCCTCTGTGCTTCTAGAAGTCAGTCTGTCAGTTAATTCCATTACATTACATTACATTAATGGCATTTGGCAGACGCTCTTATCCAGAGCGACGTACAACAAAGTGCATACCCATAACCAGGGATAAGTGCGCTGAAAGACCCTAGAGGGAAGTACAATTTCAACTGCTACCTGTACATTCCCTCTCATTTGTTTCACCTGTGTTCCACTTCCTGATTGTTGTACTCACCGGATTCTTGTTTCCTCTCTTTATCTCCCTATATACATGTAAAACCCCACAGCTAACCCAATGACGGAATTTAGCGGGGGCCGAAGGGGGTTTTGCGTGCTTGTCCTTCTGGCGTTGCTGGGAGAACATTAGTTGGGTTAATTATTATCCTCCGTACAAGAACAGAGCACAATTATGTTTAAGAATATACTGGGTCCGTTGCCATGGGTCGGATATGGATTGACCTGCCCCATATCCCGCTTATAGCTGGCCAGAAACGGATCAGTACAATTCTTAATATTCTCCGTTCTCAAACGGGGCCGTATTGTACGCTTAGTGGTTACTATAGTTTTACTCGTTTATCTGACTCCATTTAAAATATAATTTAGAAATTTGGGTTTGCAACTTACGCGGACCTCGGGAGTGATTACATTCGACTTGTACCTGCGCCACCATTACTCAATAGATGCTCCCGGGATTAGCATTACTGCTGAAATCTCAGTTCGGTGGAGAACTCAGAGGCTGCGGGTCCAGTCAACACAATACATGCAAACCTGCCATGATGGTTGCGAGCCCAGGTTGGCGTAGCATTAACTGGGCTCCTTAGAGCTAATTTGGCAGGAACCAGCGCCATAACGCCCAAGGGTTCCCTTCGCACCAAATCACAAGAGCCGTGCGTCACCCGACCCTTTAAGGGACAGAAATTGCTGGCCGCACAGCTTAGAACTACCACAGGTGTACCGCCCCGCCGATCGGTCGGTCTTCGGCCACCATTTCCCCCTGAGTATTCAGTTAGGCTGAAAAGGTACAAGATGAATTAGAGTCATGGAGATCACACAAGTTACAAACAAAATAGTTTATTCGCAGACAGGTAGGTTATTAGCTTTAGAATATCACAATCAAGTATAAAATACACAAATTAAGAATAGAAATAGAGTAAATAATCATACCTAGCCTGCTTGGACTACACACAAACACAGAGTATAGAATATGCCGTATGGAAAGTCGAATACGATCTTCCTGATACTTACATACACGTACAATATGCTGTGTGGGAAGTCGAATACGATCTTCCACTGCTACACATACATACATACATACATACACAAGACATGTTGTGTGGGAAGTCGAATACGATCTTCCCAGATTGGTCTGTCTCCCTTGCTTTTATGCCAAATCATACGTTTGAAACCAGGCGGCAGTGCCATAAATCAACCTGGAGGGGAGGTCAAATCTGGAATTTAGACCCCCACCGTTGGGGGTTGTTGAGTAGGGAAAATGAGATGATTACCAAGAGAGGACGTGTAGGTTTTCCCTTGGGATACTGAAACTATAGTTTATTAAATTCCATTTGGTATGAAATGTATCTCATCCGATTCCTTGATTTTATCAGATCACATCCATACCAAACAGATTACCCTTATGTTTTATTATGTTGCAGTTATCATGAAACTTCCCTCCTGATTATCCATTTTACATGCAATTCCTGTTACCATTACATAAGACTTAATGCAATAATACAAGGATCACATGGGCAATGTTTTCAAGGTGTTAGCGGGTCTATTTACTATCTTAATAGCAGTTTTGAATATTTAATCTAAGAGAGCAGTCACCGGTGTAATGACAGCAGTGCCCAAATGAGGGCACTGTGGCATTGTCCGGAGTCTTCCCCCTTGGAAGTGACCAGGTATGGGGTCACAGGGAGGTCACCAATGTTCGGGAGGATTCTTTTCCCATGACCCAACTGGCCTTGGACCACTCATACATCTTAACTCCCCAACAGGTAGTCTAAACAACATTGAAACCCCAGCTCTCAGGCCCCTCACAAATGGCAGCCATTCCTGACCTTAACCACTATGCTACAGGCCGCCCCATCATATCTATGAATGCTGTAGTTGGGAGTTTTCATGATAACTGCATTATGCTGTAAATATGTCTTTGTGCCTCTCATGGTAATATACCTTTGGGATAAACCTGATTTGGGTGAATGAAAGGAAAGGAGACATCCCAGACTGTTTGGTTTCTTCTCCTTATCTCCGAAATCCAGGCCTTAGTTCTTGACCCTAAAAGTGAGTCACCCATCTATAATTTACAGCCAGGCCCACCAGGCAGGGGGCAAAAACACATGGCTTCTACAGAGAGAGCTTTTGCCCAGTTTCCCCTCGGCTCCTGAATGGTTATGATATCAATGGTAGACTGTTACAAAAACTAGACCATTACACCAGTCGCACTGAACCAATCAGAATAACACCAAACATCAACATATTCTGACCTGGGATTATCATGAAACATCTTTATACCATCTCCAATATTCCTGTTCTGGAATGTGAGAAAAGGGGGGCCCAAGAAGGCGCCTCTAAGAATCCTTCTCTAGCTCTCCCCCACAGGCATGTGTGCCAATGGTGGGGGCTAACAATGTATGCTCCAGGAGGGGGAAGTCAGCAAGCTGACCAGCACATGAGACCAAATGTTACTTATGACTGGCTTACATACACCTGTCTGTTTTGTGTAGTATTTGCCAGATTGTCACTCAATACTTCCGGTGGGGCGACATGGCTCAGGCAGTAAGAGCAGTTGTCTGGCAGTCGGAGGGTTGCGGTTTGATCCCCCGCCTGGGCTGTGTCGAAGTATCCCTGAGCAAGACACCTCACCCCCAAATGCTCCTGATGAGCTGGTTGGCGCCTTGCATGGCAGCCAATCACCATCGGTGTGTGAGTGTGTGTATGAATTGGTGAATGAGAAGCATCAATTGTACAGCGCTTTCGATAAAGGCGCTATATAAATGCCAACCAGAAACGGGGGGGGGGGTTTCAAAACCAGGCTTGATAATGTTACATTTTAGTGTTTGGTAAAAGTGAGCATTGCTTGGCTGAATTGCCTGTTCTCATCATTGTCTTCTGTTGTGTTGTGTTGTATTTGCCCAGAGGGAGGCAGATGGAGTGCCCCAGTTGCAGCAGTGAATGTGGGCAGAACTACAAGTTCTGCCTTGAATGTGGCTGCAGACTGTGCTCTGCACGGGCATCTGTCCCAGGTAAGCCAAGCATGCTAGTAAACAACCAGGGCCCCTAGCTTCATTTTCATGTAATTACTTAGCTAGCTATCATTAGCCCAGCTTGCTAAACTAGTCAAAGCAGTAGCAATTTCAACTTAACAGTTTAGATGGCTGCCCTAATGGATAAATTAGGTAATGTACTCACTAAGACAAAAGACAATGATAGTTCCCTTCTAATTTAGGTTTATTTTGCAGTAGTGCTCAATTTTGCTGGCAAGATGCAGAATGTTTTTCATCATCAACTACAAATGCTGTTTTTTTGAGAAATATTTTTTTTGATAATGTTTTATGCTTCAAATGAAGACATGGTTATCATTTGGTTTCACTGAAGCTGGCTGCTGTGACATTCTGCCTACGTTGAAGACTGCTGTTCAATCATCAATCAATTTTTATTTGTATAGCGTTTTTTACTTGGCATTAATTGATCAATGAAAGCTGTTGATTACACAGTTAACTCACCTCACCTGGTTTCTTTGGTCTGAATCGGCTGCTTATTTTAAGGTGGAGATGAAAGCCAGCACACCCTGCGGCTCTCCAGGACCAGGGTTGCCCCTGGCCTAGGGCAACAGTGGCAAGGAAAAACTCAGATTAATAAAAGTACATAAATGTCCAATAACTTGAAGCAGAGATGAGGTAGAGGGATGGCAGGAACACCAATGGGTGGCACTGTCAGGCAAGGGGACAGGCTTGGTGCTCCAGCTGAATCAGCAGTGGCAGGAGGGAGTTGTACGGCTGGTCTTGGGCTGGAGCTCTGGGCCTGGAGGGGGTGTGCAGGAAAAGTTGGGCTTGCTCTCCAGGCAGGTGCTCCTCAACTATGGGACAGAATAAAGAGATACATTTTTAGCCTAGCTTTAAATGAGCTGGTAGTGTCTGCACCCCGAACATTTGTTCCACAGGAAAGGAGCACGATAGGAAAAGTCTCTGCCACCTATGGAACCTTTAGTTATTCTAGGAATAACAAGGAGGCCTGCACCCTGCGAACAGAGTATTTGTGAGGGAGTATAAGGATAAAGTAAATTGTTTAAGTACAGAGGGGCAAGCCCATATAACACTTTAAAAGTCAGAAGTAGTATTTTGTAACCTATTTTGTAACCCCCACCCCCCTCATCACTCACACCTGATGACTTCTTTGAAAATAATTCGCAATTCCTTCTCCCAACCCTCTCCCCCCGCTGACCCTCCTACCTTCCCCAACTCCCTAGCCTCCTTTTCTCCCCTCTCTGACTCTGACACATTGAAACTCCTTACATCCCACCGCCCGACCACCTGTTCTCTTGACCCCATCCCCTCTCTCCTTCTACAATCTATATCCAATGACATTCTCCCTTTTCTCTCCTCTCTAATCAACACCTCCCTCTCTTCCGGCACCATGCCAGAGTCACTCCCCTGCTCTGAGTAACTACCGGCCTGTCTCTCTTCTTCCCTTTCTCGCCAAAACTCTGGAACGGGCGGTCTGCTCCCAACTGCCCACTTATCTTCTTCACAACAATCTCCATGACCCCAACCAGTCCAGCTTCAAGAGTGGCCACTCCACTGAGACCGCCCTGCTCGCGGTCACTGAGGCACTCCACTCTGCTAAAGCCAAATCCCTCTCCTCTGTCCTTACCTTCCTTGACCTGTCTGCTGCCTTCGATACAGTCAACCATGAGATTCTGCTCTCATCGCTGTCTGGGATGGGTGTCACAGGGTCTGTACTCGCTTGGTTTTCCTCCTACCTCTCTGGTCGCTCCTACCAGGTGACTTGGAGGGGCTCAGTCTCTGACCCTCACCCCCTACAAACTGGAGTCCCGCAGGGCTCAGTTCTTGGGCCTCTCCTCTTCTCGCTATACACCATGTCTCTTGGTTCTGTTATCTCTTCCCATGGCTTTTCTTATCACTCTTACCCTGATGACACCCAACTCTTTATTTCCTTCCCCCCCGACACCCAAGTCACCACAGAGATCTCTGCCTGCTTGGCTGATATCTCTGTGTGCATGACTCCCCACCACCTGAAGCTCAACCTTGCCAAAAATGAGCTTCTCTACATCCCCGCTAAGTCCTCTCCGTAAATCGACCTCTCACTGACTGTTGAGGACTTTGTAGTTTCCTTCTCCCGTACGGCAAAGAATTTTGGGGTGACTCTTGATAACTGCTTCACCCTGGCTCCACAAGTATCCTCCACTGCCAGAACCTGCAGGTTCTTTCTGTATAATATACGCCGTATCCGTCATCTCCTGACGGAGAAAGCCACCCAGCTCCTAGTCCAGGCACTCGTCATTTCCCGCCTGGATTACTGCAACTCCCTCCAAGCCGTTCTCCCAGCGTGTGCCATCAAGCCCCTCCAGCTGGTCCAGAATGCTGCAGCCCGCCTGATCACCAGTTAGCCCCGGTCGGCTCATGTCACCCCGCTTCTCATTGGCCTTCACTGGCTTCCTATTGCCGCATGCATCAGATTCAAGGCCCTAGTGTTGGCATTTCAGGCTGCTAAGGGGACTGCCCCACCTTACATCCAATCCTTGATCACTCCCTACTCCCCAGCTAGACCACTCCTGTCTGCCAGCTCTGGTCGCCTTATGGTTCCCGCTCTACGTGCACCTGGCGGTCGAGCTGCACGTTCACGCCTGTTTTCCGTTCTGGTTCCTCAGTGGTGGAATGACTTGCCTACCACTGTCAGGACAGCAGAATCCCTCCCCCTATTTCGACGCAGACTCAAAACACACCGTTTCAAACTCTATCTTAGTCCTCCCTCCTGATTTCCCCCGCCCCCCCTTTGTGATATCCCTATCCTCCTTGTCTAACCCAAAAAAACAAACCAGAAAATTGCACTTATGATGACTATATGCTCAGAACAGCATTCCATGCGTATTTTCCTAGTTATGGATGTGATGCTTTGACTTGTGGAAGAACCTATGCACTTGTAAATCACTTTGGATTAAAAGCGTCTGCCAAATGACTAAAATGTAATGTAAATTGTCTATTTGAAATTTAACAGGCAGTGAGTGAACTGAAGCTAACACTGGGCTGTTGTACTCAAATCTCCTTGTTCTAGTGAAAATACGAGCTGCAGCATTTTGAATTAGCTGAGTCCTTTCAAAGAGGAATTTGTACATCCAGACAAAAGAGCATTGCAGTAATCTAATCTTGAGGTAACAAAAGCATGGACTAGCTTTTCTGCTTCATTTAGGGACAGTATCTTCCGAATTTTGGAGATATTCCTCAAGTGATAAAAACATCTCAAGGACTTGGGCCCCACTACCATTATCTTGGTCTTATCTGAGTTTAGCACAAGAAAGTTAAGATTCATTCATTTCTTGATGTCTTTAAGACAAGCTTCCATTTTTGACAGCTGGACAACTTCCTCAGGTTTGACTGATAGATACAACTGTGTGTTGTCAGCATAGCAGTGGAAGTTAATGCCTTGTTTGTGAATAACTTGTCCCAGGGGAAGCATATATAGAGAGAAAAGCAAGGACCCAAGCACAGATCCTTGTGGTACTCTGTATCTGACCCTGGATTGATAAGAGGAGTCATTGTTAAAATGCACAAATTGATATCGGTATGATGTAAACCAAGAGAGAGCCTGGCCAGGCCTACACGATTTTCAAGTCTATCCAACAGGATCAGGTGATCAAGAGTGTTGAATGCTGCACTTAAATCTAGAAGCACAAGATGCAGCCACTGTCAGAAGCGAGGTGTAGGTCATTGAATACTTTGACCAGGGCTGTTTCAGTGCTGTGGAAGGGTCTAAAACCAGATTTAAAAACTTCCAATACATGATTGGGGTGCAGAAATGAACAAAGTTGTTTTGAAATGACCTTTTCTAGTACTTTAGACAGGCATGGGAGGTTTGAAATGGGCCTGTAGTTGGACAAATCATTCACATCTAAGTTTGACTTCTTAAGAAGTGGTTTGATGACTGCAAGTT
Organism: Conger conger; assembly: GCF_963514075.1. Classification (NCBI taxonomy): domain Eukaryota; kingdom Metazoa; phylum Chordata; class Actinopteri; order Anguilliformes; family Congridae; genus Conger; species Conger conger. The sequence continues at coordinate 47,203,352 of NC_083771.1, read as the reverse complement.
AACAAGTCTGCGGTATGTGTCCAGATGCTAAAGAAGTATTGAAAATATATAGGAGTGGTGCTCCAATCACTGGTAGTAGCTCCTTCAAAAGCTTTGTTAGGATAGGGTCTAGAAGACAAGTAGAAGATTTTGAAGAATTAACTATGGTATTAAACCCGATGAGCTCTATTGGAGTAAAAGAGTTCAGATAGGCCATCGGTCCTTCCGAGGATTCTGCATCTATGTGTTGAGTGGATGGAAGGACAGACCCTATAGGAGGGGTGGCAAAAGAACTTTGAATTTAGTCCCTGATGTCATGGTGGGAGGTAATTCTCACTGGTGCCACGAGAGGGCCGAGGATCATTGTTTCCACCTGTTCCTCGTTTACTCCAGGGGAATTACCTCCCTGAAGAGTATTTAAGACCAGCATGGACTAGTTTTCAGTGCTTATGTGTTCAACCGTTCGCCCTTGGCACAAAGCCGGTAAAGCACCCGGTAGACTCTAAACCTATACGAGTCAGGTTCGGTGCTGGTGGGTAATTCTCTAATTGCTAAGAAAGAGAAATATCTAAAAGGTAAAGAAGGCGTACAGCTGGGAGTGTTGTGTGTGTTGGCGCCTTCCTCAAGGGTTTTGTTTTTTCTTTTGGACTCGTGTGAGTCGACGGTAGAGGGACGCTGTATTTTGGTTTGCATTTTTGTCCCGAGCTGCGTCTCATGGTTTTTATTTTCATGCCTAGCTTTTCACGCTAGGTTGTATTTTATTTTGGTTTTCACTTAGTGCCCAGCTATTTGGCACGGTACCAAAGTTATTGGTTCGCCCTGTGTATTACGGGTTGTCTTATGTTCTCTAGCCGTTTTTGAGTTACTTTTCTGTTTGCGATTTAGAAGATTGGTTTGTTTAATTTATATTCCTCCCATTGTTCCGGGAGAAGTCCGGTCCCTAGCTGTGTATCCCTATTTCTGTTCTCCCTGGGATTTAGTGACGAACACGTTCGCGTGTTGGTTTAGAAGGGTTCTACCCTTGGTCACCCCTGGCTCTCCACTTAGCTCCCCACGCTACACCTGATTTTTATATTAATGGTAGATGGTTGGCTTTTATATAGTGCCTTTATCCAAAGTGCTGCACAATTGATGCTTCTCATTCACCCGTTCATACACACACTCACACACCAACAGCGATTGGCTGCCATGCAATTGGCTGCCGGAGCCATGTCACCCCACCGGAAGTATTGCGTGACAATCTGGCAAATACTACACAAAACAGACAGGTGTATATAGGGAGATAACGAGAGGAAACAAGAATCTGGTGAGTACAACAATCAGGAAGTGGAACACAGGTGAAACAAATGATAGGGAATGAACTGACTGACTGACTTCTGGAAGCACAGAGGCAAACATTTAGAGGACTTACAAAATACAGATACAGAAAACGCAGATCATATCAGCGCCACTGTGATGCTTAGCCATGTCTTATATGGTGCTTAGCTGAGCCACTAGTGCTTAGCTGTGTACCATCGCAGTGCTTTAAAGAAACTCCATCCATCCATCCATCTTTTCTCTTAACCCGCTTATCCTAAACAGGGTTGCAGGGGGGTTGGAGCCTATCCCAGCATACATTGGGCGAAAGGCAGGAATACACCCTGGACAGGTTGCCAGTCCATCGCAGGGCACACACACCATTCACTCACACACTCATATCCACAGGCAATTGAGACTCTCCAATCAGCCTAACCTGCATGTCTTTGGACTGTGGGAGGAAACCCACGCGAACATGGGGAGAACATGGAAACTCCACACAGAGAGGCCTCGGCTGACTGGGATTACGAACCCAGGACCTCCTTGCTGTGAGGTGGCAGTGCTACCCACTGCACCATCCATGGCGCCCTGCTTTAAAGAAACAGTTTTTTAAAATGACATATTTTACTTGGGGTGGATGTTCAGGGTTTGGGACCCTTCCTTGGACCTTGTATGCCAGGGTGTGTGACTGTGGTCTGTTTTTGAGCATCTCAGGTGCAGATTCTGAGAATCAGGAGGAGACCACAGACAACCGATCCAGTCTGGGCAAAGAACCAGCACCAGAGAACACACCCTCATGCCTGACCCAGTCCCAACCCTCCTCTGCTGACCCAGCTAAGTCAGATGAAAATAGATGTTCAGCAGATACTGAAAACATGGATGGGACCTTGAGTAAGGACACTGCACACGAGGAGGAGGTGAGATTTGACAAACCTCTGAGTCAAACTCCAGTTCTGTAGGTCAGAATGTCCAGTTGTTTAATTCCAGTCCTGGAGGGCCAAATAAAAAAAAAAGGCTTTGTGTAGGCCTTGCAAATGTAAGCCAGTCATAAGTAACATTTGGTCTCATGCGCTGGTCAACTTGCTGACTTCCCTCTCCTGGAGCATACATTGTTAGCCCCCACCGTTGGCACACATGCCTGTGGGGGAGAGCTAGAGAAGGATTCTTAGAGGCACCTTCTTAGGCCCTGGGGGCCCCCCTTTTCTCACATTCCTACAGGATTTGAGTACAGGAGTACTGGAGAGGGCATAAAGATGTTTCATGATAATCCCAGGTCAGAATATAGTGATGTTTGGTGTTATTCTGATTGGTTCAGTGCGACTGGTGTAATGGTCTAGTTTTTGTAACAGTCTACCTTTGATATCACAACCATTCAGGAGCCGAGGGGAAACTGGGCAAAAGTTGTCTCTGTAGAAGCCATGTGTTTTAGCCCCCTGCCGGGTGGGCCTGGCTGTAAATTATAGATGGATGACTCACTTTTAGGGTCAAGGCCTGGATTTCGGAGATAAGGAGAAGAAACCAAACAGTCTGGAATGTCTCCTTTCCTTTCATTCACCCAAATCAGGTTTATCCAAAAGGTATATTACCATGAGAGGCACAAAAACATATTTACAGCATAATGCAGTTATCATGAAAACTCCCAACTACAGCATTCATAGATATGATGGGGCGGCCTGTAGCATGGTGGTTAAGGTCAGGAAGGGCTGCCATGTGTGAGGGGCCTGAGAGCTGGGGTTCCAATGTTGTTTAGACTACCTGTTGGGGAGTTAAGATGTATGAGTGGTCCAAGGCCAGTTGGGTCATGGGAAAAGAATCCTCCCGAACATTGGTGACCTCCCTGTGACCCCATACCTGGTCACTTCCAAGGGGGAAGACTCCGGACAATGCCACAGTGCCCTCATTTGGGCACTGCTGTCATTACACCGGTGACTGCTCTCTTAGATGAAATATTCAAAACTGCTATTAAGATAGTAAATAGACCCGCTAACACCTTGAAAACATTGCCCATGTGATCCTTGTATTATTGCATTAAGTCTTATGTAATGGTAACAGGAATTGCATGTAAAATGGATAATCAGGAGGGAAGTTTCATGATAACTGCAACATAATAAAACATAAGGGTAATCTGTTTGGTATGGATGTGATCTGATAAAATCAAGGAATCGGATGAGATGCATTTCATACCAAATGGAATTTAATAAACTATAGTTTCAGTATCCCAAGGGAAAACCTACACGTCCTCTCCTGGTAATCATCTCATTTTCCCTACTCAACAACCCCCAACGGTGGGGGTCTAAATTCCAGATTTGACCACCCCTCCAGGTTGATTTATGGCACTGCCACCTGGTTTCAAACGTATGATTTGGCATAAAAGCAAGGGAGACAGACCAATCTGGGAAGATCGTATTCGACTTCCCACACAACATGTCTTGTGTATGTATGTATGTATGTATGTGTAGCAGTGGAAGATCGTATTCGACTTTCCACACGGCATATTCTATACTCTGTGTTTGTGTGTAGTCCAAGCAGGCTAGGTATGATTATTTACTCTCTCTATTCTTAATTTGTGTATTTTATACTTGATTGTGATATTCTAAAGCTAATAACCTACCTGTCTGCGAATAAACTATTTTGCTTGTAACTTGCGTGATCTCCATGACTCTAATTCATCTTGTACCTTTTCAGCCTAAATGACAACTGAAATACTCAGGGGGAAATGGTGGCCAAAAGACCGACCGATCGGCGGGGCGGTACACCTGTGGTAGTTCTAAGTTGTGAGGCCAGCAATTTCTGTCCCTTAAAGGGTCGGGCGACGCAAGGCTCTTGTAATCTGGTGCGAAGGGAACCCATGGGCGTTACGGCTGGTTCCTGCCAAATTAGCTCTAAGGAGACCAGACAATGCTACGCCGACCTGGGCTCGCAAATATCATGGCAGGTTTGCATGTATTGTGTTGATTGGACCCTCAGCCTCTGAGTTCTCCACCGAACTGAGATTTCAGCAGTAATGCTAATCCCGGGAGCATCTATTGAGTAATGGTGGCGCAGGTACAAGTCGAATGTAATCACTCCCGAGGTCCGCGTAAGTTGCAAACCCAAATTGCTAAATTATATTTTAAATGGAGTCAGATAAACGAGTAAAACTATAGTAACCACTAAGCGTACAATACGGCCCCGTTTGAGAACGGAGAATATTAAGAATTGTACTGATCCATTTCTGGCCAGCTATAAGCGGGATATGGGGCAAGTCAATCCATATCCGACCCATGGCAACGGACCCAGTATATTCTTAAATATAATTGTGCTCTGTTCTTGTATGGAGGATAATAATTAACCCAACTAATGTTCTCCCAGCAACGCCAGAAGGACAATCACGCAAAATCCCCCTTCGGCCCCCGCTAAATTCCGTCATTGGGTTAGCTGTGGGGTTTTACACAAACAAGGATTGTGATCTTTCCAAGCAATCATTGACTTAAATTACACACTTGCTAAACACACCAAAAACCAGGAAACACTGCAGCTTGATTGGACAGCCTCTACGACTGACAGGTCCCAGCTGCATTATTCAACTAAGCAGCACGTAATTAAAATATGTATTCAAATATTGTATAAAACAAATACCAACAAAGGGCTTGCAAAATGTGAATATACTGTCTGTGATGTTTTTCATTGCAGGAAACTGAAGACTCAGAGCACAGTGTGAGTGTGTCTGAAGATAAGACCATGAGTAAAGGTGAGGACCCCAAGCAGAAGAGGAGGGAGACCTCCTGGGAAACCAAGTAGGAAGAGGTGCTGGTAGGCCAGTGGGAGGTGCTCTTCCCTCTGGACCAAGCAGAAATCCAATGTCCCAGCACAGTGACAGGGCGCAGTGTAGGAGGAGGGGTCCTGGCCCTGGACAAATTCACCAAAAAAATTACTTCCTCCATCTGACTAATTTTCCAATACATGGGGGGATCCAATAGCGAGACCACAACGAAAGGGTAGGTTGGTACAGCGAGGGTCAATAGCCAGCAAACAGTTATAGCAGGGATAAGGCAGTTCATAAGCGATAGTCCAGGCAAAGGGTCTCAAGCAAACAGATGTATTGAGGATAATCCAAAGAATAGTCGCAGTCACAGGCAATGGTTCGAAAAGAAATGGGCCAATTAAACAGAAACACGATCCAGAAACTGGGAATGGGAATCAGGTGGGGATACAATCAGGAGGTGAAACAGGTGCTGGAAAAATGTTTGGTTCACTGACCAGTAGGATAAGTGACAAACCGAGCGTAATCCAAACAGGCAAGAGTTCAAAACCAGGTAGGCAGTCCAGAAGCAGGGCAGAGTCCACAAAACAAGAGAAGAGTCCAGAGAAGCAGGCAGGGGTCATAAACAAGAATTCCAGAAAACAAAAATTACAAGGAAAAAAAACGGACTGAATGCCACAAGGGCAAAGGCGTGGGAACAAGGAGGCTAGAACAGGGGTAAAGTAATATAAGGGCTCGGGACTCGAAAACAGGATAAGACGAACTAGCAAGGTGCAACTAAGAAGGACAGGTATAAATACACAGGGGAATGAGGCAAACTAGGCGGGGCATGGGAGTGAGGGCCATCTAACAAATAAACATCAGGTGAGACACATGGAAGGGCAATAATACAATGATGAGGGAGGAACGAAAAGGCGGGACTGGATTCACATAGACACACATGTAATAGAAATGGCTCCGGACTAGGGAGTAGACAATTGCACAGAGTTAAGGAATGTAGAGATAGTGAGAGCAGGTGCGAACACTTCGCTAACAATTTAGGGATAGAACAGGGAGGAGGAGTTATAGAGCAGTATTGAAATAGAGGTAGAGTTAGTCTGTTAGTTACGTTATTACATTACAAATACCCAAAACTAGTGAATGTTAGTTTGTTAGTTAGACGAACATATTAGTGTGTTAATGCTGTGTTAGTTGGGATTAGTATATTTGTGCTATCTACAAACATGAAATGGAGAGAAAGCAGGAAATAAGAACAGCGAGACAGAAGGAATCGTGGGAAACTGGAAAATTCCAAAACCACCCAAATAGTGAAGCACGCAGACAGGGGACTCGGGATCAGAAACATTCAGACACAGACATCACAGGGGAAGACGAGTGCAAAGACTAATGAAGGTAAACAGAAAACCAGACAAGAATATGAAAAATAATAAATTTACAAAAATACCAAAGAAACAAACAGACAAAAATCAGGATCATAACAGAATAATGAGTTTCCATGTGACCTACCAAGTGATAGCCAGGGTCTATTGCTCTAGCTGCATTGATTTTCAAGCCTGTAATGAATTAAAGAATACATTTCTGTGACCTCTTATTAAAATGCGGCATAACATTTTTCAAAATAGACATGTTTTTGTATGGGAGCTCCATGGTGGTGCACGGTTAAGGCATCAGACTTTGGTTCAACACCAGGATCCCAGTAAGGCCTGTGCATGAGGGAGCAGCTCTGAGGGGGGAGGGACTCGGCAGGGTGGATCACTGCATACAGGTGTCCCTGAACACCTCAGAATCACGGTCCAGGGCTAGAGATGAATTAATGATGAACAGGGTACAATCACTGGCCAAAGCATCACTCAGGAGTATGAAGCATTCAGTCTGCCAAGAACTTTAGTCATTTTTTGATGTGCAAGTGTATGTATGTGCATTCTCATGATTTTATTACTGTACTACTAAGCATACATGTACTCATGCAGCTTCTATCCCCAATGACAGGAACCAGTCTGGAGGAGCTGCTGAGAGACCTGGGACTGGAAGACCACCTGCAGAACAAGCTGACTCTGAGCCAGGTGCTGCGGATTGATGGAGAGACTTTATCTGATGAAAGCATCCAGTCTCTAAAATCTCTGCCATGGTGTTTCCTGAGGAAGCTGATGATGGTGAATGAGTCCTTTCGTAGAATGAGCTGCTCCTCAGAACAGGACACAGAGCCCCAAAACCTGGATAGCTCACTGGACACCATGGACAATCCACAGGACCACAGCAACAGAGTCAACCCCCTGGACCTCATAACTGCTGTATTTCTGTGCTCAGATGGCTTTCTCCAGCAGGAGATGGCTTTGAAAATGTCCATGTGCCAGTTCTCTGTGCCTCTGCTGCTTCCTACATGTGATACCCAGCAGTGCACTTTAATGCTGTGGGCCATGAGGGATATTGTGAAAAAGTACAAGCCACACTCTTTGGATGACCAAAGAGGGTTTGTGGAGGAGAGCATTGTTCTCTCTGACCTCCCCATGGTCTCTTTTGTGAGGCTGGGAAACTGCAGCATGTCCAAGTCTCACATTCTGAACCAGGTCCTCAGCAACCCTCAGCAGTACCAGGATACCTTTGTTCACAAAAACATGGAGTGTGGTGACACCCCAAGGAGGATTTCCAATGGGCTGGTGGAAATCAGCTGGTATCTGCCCAGTGGGAACAAAAAAATCTTCTCTGAGCCTCTGGCTGTAGCTAACCTCCGTGGGGACCTCAGAGACTTTGAAACTCAGTACACTTTCCTCTGCCACACATCTACTGCTATATTTGTGTTTTGCAACGACTTTAAGTTTGATCAAAAATTTCTGGACTCTGAGAACTTTAAAACTCATTGGATTTTGATCACCAATTCACAGAGCCAGACCTTCAATGAGGATGACTTCAGGAAATTTGTTTCTGAGACAAAACCCAGTGACATCATTATAAAGCATCCGGGAAGGAATGATGCAGAATTCAACAAAAACCTGCGTTTGGCTATCCGTGGAATTTTAAAGGGAAACATTAAAATGAGCATTGAAAGGATGTCTGCTCTTGCATATGAGCTTGGGATCCATGTTGATGAAGAATACATCCACTGTAAGAGGGGCAAGCAGAAGGCTGATGAAATCACAGGAGGAATATCTGACATATCGAGCTTCAAGGAGAAAGAGCTGCCCTTGCAAGGGACTGCATGGAGACAGCTGGCCAAACTGGAGAAGGAACAGTGCAGGATGAAAAATGCTGGGGAGAAAAACATAGAAGTTTACAAGAATGAGCTTGCAGATCAGTGGCAGAAGCTCAGAGAACAGCAGAGGGCTCACAGCATCTCCGATTCTATGTCCCGTTTCATCTCCGCGATGTGCAATTCCACAGAGGAGAGCAAGTATTTCCTCAAGTGGATGAGGATCAATCTGGATAATCTGTCACGCACACACCTTCCACCTCTTCGGGCAAAGTACAAGGAACAGTGTCTGAGTTCCTCAGAAAACAAGGAGCTCATTGCACAGTTGGACAAGGAGATCTCCAGCTGCTCCTTGGGGACTGAGCACTTCCTGAGGGAAATGGGTCAGCTGTACGAGTCGGCCTGCTCACTCCCTGAAGCCCTCACCCCAGAGATTAAGCGCCTGCCACGTCTCTGTGCCAAGCTGCTACAGGAGGGCTTTCCTCTGGAGCTGGTGGATGGAGACTCAAGCAATATTCCTCTGGAGTGGGTGACACAGGTTCTGAAAGAACTCTATGATCTCACTCAGGACAAATGTAAGATCCGGGTGATCACTGTACTGGGGGTACAGAGCACTGGGAAGTCCACCCTCCTGAACACCATGTTTGGGGTCCAGTTTGCTGTCAGTAGTGGCAGGTGCACCAGAGGGGCCTTCATGCTCCTCATCAGAGTGAAAGAGGATTTTAAAGTGCGGCTTGGGTGTGATTACATCATGATTATTGACACTGAAGGTTTGAAGGCACCACAGTTGGCACAGCTGGATGACAGTCATGAGCATGATAATGAACTGGCCACTCTGGTGGTGGGGCTGAGTGACATCACAGTCATCAACATCGCCATGGAGAATTCCATGGAAATGAACGATATCCTGCAGATTGTGGTGCACGCCTTCCTGCGCATGAAAGAAGTTGGGAGAAAACCCTGCTGTCAGTTTGTGCACCAGAATGTGCCAGACATTTCTGCCCATGACAGTAACATGAGAGACAGGAAACTTCTGCTGGAGCAGCTGAATAAGATGACCCAAGCAGCAGCTAAGATGGAAAAGAAGGGAAACAACAAAACATTTACTGATGTCATGGAGTATGATCCAGAGAGAAACACCTGGTACATCCCTGGGCTCTGGCATGGGAACCCTCCCATGGCCCCTGTCAATGCTGGCTACAGTGAGTCTGTGGATCTTTTCAAGAGCAATGTGATTGAGAAGTTTATGGAACAAAAATCTGGAAACAGCTCAGCACACACAATCATTGAGTTTCTTGAATGGACCAAGAGCTTATGGCAAGCAGTGAAGTATGAGAACTTCATCTTCAGTTTCCGCAACAGCCTTGTGGCTGAAGCTTATGCTCAGCTTTGCACTGAGTTCAACCAATGGGATTGGGCCTTCAGGAAGAACATGTACTCCTGGCTAATGGAAGCTGAGACAAAGGTGTCAAACTTTGGCACAGAAGCAGAATTTAAGAATTTGGATGAGTTACTGATCCACCTGACAAATGAGGCCTTTGTTGAACTGACTAAAGGGGAAACACTCATTTTGGCCAACCTCACTGAATTCTACAAGAGGCAAGAGGGACATGTTCACTTGGTAGTGAAGTACAAGGAAAACTTGAACATCACAGCCAAAACCATCAGGAGGGAGACAGAGAACTCTGTGAAAAACAAGCTTGAGGCAGCGGTGGAGATCAGAAAGGGTATGTTCAGGTTAGAGAGCATCAAGAACAATCAAACGGCCACAATAGAGAAAAAGGTGCAGGGGCTGATTGAGAAATGCAGGAAAAGTAAAGATATGTCAGATCAACAGCTGGAGGATGAATTTGAGAAGATGTGGGATGAGACTGTAGCAGAGCTGCGCTTCCCTGGCATGGAAGAACGAGACATTGTGCAAAACATCTACAACCAGCTGCGGGTTAACTTAGAGATGAAAGGCAGCTCAATACGTGAAAAACTGTCAAAAGTGGGCAACTTGTCTGAATATGGAAGAGAGCCATTCAAAGTGAAAAGTAAACATTTGGGATCAAAACAATGCTTTTGGAATGTATCCTCAGGAAAGGAGCTGAAGGAGATCCAGCAGGTAGTTGATCACATCATTGAGCAGAGCAAGCAGTTTGTCGATGAGAAAGTGAGAACAAGATCTGATTACCATAAAACATACACAATAGAGTTGCTTTGCAAGGTAGACAAAATCCTGGACAGGCACATGAATCTGGGAACAACTGCTGAATTTCAGGCCAAGCTGAAGATCCACATCTGTGGACATGCAGCACGGGAGTTTAAAAAAATGCATCTGGCTTTCATCCATGTAAATGATCCTCGTCATTGTCTGGAACAATTCAAGCAACAGTACTACACAGACTTTAAGGACCTGTTCAACAAAAGAGACCAGTGTCAGAAGAAAGCCAAAGATTTCACCGTCAACTGTCTTCAACCTGCGGTGAAGGAATACATCACCAAATCTCTGGGTCCTGACCTTGTGGATGAAATGTTGGCAGGGCAGAAAGCCATTGCTTTCAGCACTCGAACCTTCTTCCAGTTCTCAATCCTTGAGCAGCTGCTTAAGGGTGATAACTTTCAGGACTTTGTGAGATACATAAAAAATTACGAGAACTTTGTACATGACTGGATATTGAAGCTGATGGTGAAGCAGTTCTCGGAGGGAGACAGCCTCAGGAACATTGAGATGAATCACCTGAAGGCGATGGTTAGCAGAATAAAAAAAGCCATTAAGACCTCACAGATGAAGGCAGCTGAACAGGCAGCAGGAAGGGGTGAGGAGGCCCAGAACATTCAGCAGTTCATTCAGGATATCTGTAGTGACCTACCGAAGGAGCTTATCATCCCCAAAGACCCCCTCAGCGCAGTCCTGGCCTTAAACTCTGCAAAACCAGAAGACTTTTCCCGGTGTCTGGAGCTGCTTGTGGATGAAATGGAGCAGGCCGCAGAGTTTCAGAAAGGTGGGGATGTGAGGGCCAGGCTGACCTCACTGCCCTTTCAGCCACAGAAGGTGCTGTTTAACAGGGTGTTTGGCTGTGGGAAGCACTGTCCCTTCTGCAAGGCCCCCTGTGAAGCTGGTGGCAAGAATCACACAGAGCACTTTGCCTCCATTCACCGTCCTCAGGGCATTGCAGGATGGAAGAATCATGTATCGCGTATATTAGTGAGCAATATCTGCTCCACCAGTGTTGCCAGTGAGAGGCGCTTCAGGTTGACTCTAACAGATGAGAAACAGCATCCATACAAGGACTACCAGAGCATTTACCCTGACTGGCGCATCCAGCCTGACACCAGCATCCAGGCCTCAGACTACTGGAAGTACGTCTTCAGCAGGTATAATAAGCAGTTTGCAGAGGAATACGGAACTAAGCCTGCTGACATTCCCCCCAGTTGGAGAGCTATAACTCCAGACCAAGCCATGGAAAACCTGAAGGAAAGGTTCTTGATGAAAACAGGAGGAGATCAAAATTAATTGATTACACAGCCCCTGTTCCAGTAGGGTTGAAAATGCATCCTCTGTGTGACATTAATATCAAATAATCTACTCACAGGTACGACTCAATGGTTAAGCAAAACAGAGCCCCAGCCAAGTAGAATGGCATGAAGAAACAGCAAGTTTTTTACAATGCAAATAATTCCATCAGCAGCTCGTTGTTCTCATAAAATCATATTCATACTATAAAGTGATATTGCCTCTATCCTTTCCTGTGCAGCACTTATCTGTACAAATCCTGCCTGTGAATCATCATGGCTGATCTCTGTCCATTGTTACATTCATTAGGATGGTAAATAGGCTGTGATATTTTAACAGTTTAACAGAGTTCATTTCATATTCTCACCTCCATATTAACAAAGATGGAAATATGTGTTCAAATATATCCAAAATATGTGTTCTATCTGGTTCATAATTCTTATAATTAAAGCGTATAATCTTCATATGTCATTGGCAATTATCAGCTCTATATCTTTGATCGCTTCGGTGTTTGAAGTTTATTGTTTACTGCCTTGTTGATCTGTTATATGTTCGATAATCACTATATGTTGTGTGTTAACTTTACCTCTGTAAAACTAATGAATTTCTCCTGACACATTCACATTCTCACGTTAAATATAAACTTTTCATTTGAACTTAATGAACTGTATTTTGTTCATTGCCTTGAACTGGGCTCAAACTGAAAACATGTATTGATCATTTTTTCTCAAATGTCAATTGCAAGAACTGAAATCTCTCAATTTGTTTTTGAATGGTTCAATCTATGCACTGTGTCTATTCTACAATGTATTCTGATATATCTAAATGCCACACTTTCAATGCACCAATGGCGCTGCTACCATTGGGCCAGGGTGGGCCTGGTCCCTCCCACTTTGCTCATAGGCCCGCCCAGTTTCTGTAGATTTGATCTTTGTTTAAAAAAAAATTAAAATGTCGTGAGGCATGTATTCCCGATTGAAGACTCGCAAAAAGTTTAGCTGTTAAAGCTGCAATAGGTCATTTCAGACTCTTAACGGTCAAGAGAGGAATTACAGTGACAAACAACCTCAAACCACAACACTTTTCCCACAGTCTATGAATATAACGTGTAATATAAAGCGTTATTATACAGTTCAGTGTTCTCGTGCATTGTTATGGAAAGCTCACAGTGACAACAGAGCCTGCTGTCTTTTCGTCATGTTCTAAGAAAATGTTCGCCAAACAGGTGACTTTATGAAATGTTGACTTTAGCATGCTACACAACACTATTTATATTTTTGTCTTGAAGTTTAACTAGCCAAATATATTACGAGCATGCAATTGTAACATTTGATTGTAACATTTGGTAGTGATAGCAAAACATGTTGGTAGTGCAGCATTCTTGCTGGTGAGAAGTGAGCTCTCTGTTGTTTCAACAGGATGTTCAGACCCTGCATGGGGCAGCCAGAGCAGCGGATGCCATAACCGCAGAAGCAGCAGCTGTCACTGCTCACTTTCTTTCTTTCTTTCTACCTCCCTCTCTTTCTTTCTTTCTTTCTTTCTCTTTCTCTATCTCTCTCTCTCTGTCATACACACACACACTCCACGCATCATTACAGCATTCGTGAAATGAAAAAGGCTATAGACTACACAGGCCTTCTCTCTTACCGAATAAATTCAGACATACCCCAAAATCATTCAATATTTAGCATAATAATAAAGAAGGCCAGGGCTGGTATCAAAGTAAATTAATAACCACATGGCTTACCGTTCAAAAGCGTTACAAACTTTACTTTGGGCTGTCCATTCCACATAAAAATGATGCACTGGCCACGGATGCACGTTAGTTGTAAAAAAACTTTTTTTAAATTTGAACCACTGACATTTTTTCCCCCAAGAACAACATTTTTCAATATAAGAGAGTAATTGGAGCAGAACATTAAAGGAATTACCTTTTTTATTCATTTATATATATTTTTACAATAATCTTTGAAATGCGGGACATGTTCTGTTCATGCGGGGTGCGGGACAAACGTTCAATTTTTAGGACTGTCCCACAAAATATGGGACGGGTGGTCACCCTACTACTCACCTGTAAGTTCCAAATTGGCAATTCCCAAGGTTTTGTTTTTGCCCACATTTTGTACCCTGCTCCGACTCTCCCTCCTCCTTTCCCCTGTCCCTTCAGTTCATGCTGTCAAACCCCTGTTCTTGACGTGAGGTCCAGTGTTCTTCACTGCACCTCTTCCTCAGGGGGCAGGTGGCCAGGATTCATCTCCTCTATCCGGATAGTCTCTTGCCCAGTGTCCAGCTTTTCCACATTGGTGACTGGCGTCTGATCCTGGGGGTGCGTACGGTCTGGTCCTGGGGGTACGTACGGTCTGGTCCTGGGGGTACGTACGGTCTGGTCCTGGGGGTACGTACGGTCTGGTCCTGGGGGTACGTACGGTCTGATCCTGGGGGTACGTACGGTCTGATCCTGGGGGTGTCTACGGTCTGGTCCTGGGGGTTTGTATGGGCGGAGTTGCCTTCCTCCCTGGCCTCCATAACGTCTCCCTCTTCCCCTCCTGGCCTGTCCTTGGTGCAGTTGGAGTTCAGTCGACAGGGCGGCGGCTTTGGCTTGTTTTGTTACCTTCTCTGGCCTGATCTTTGGTGTGGCTTTGACTAGTTCACTTGGTCAATGGTCTTCTGTCCTGCACTGCAGTTGTCCATCGTGTTCTGTTTCTATCACATACACATTGGCGGTGTATTACTTTGCCAGTTCAGTCTTTTGAACCACAAACCTCTTTCCCCCCGTAAGAGATGATACCATGTCATTCCTTACTATACCGGGGTTCAGGATATACCTAGGATGTAAAGACCTTGTGTAGCTGTCCTTCTTCTCATCCAACTTGTTTTACTAGTTGAATAATTCCAGCGTTATATTCTGTTTGATACCCGTTGGGATCTGTTTTGTTTTCAACCACTGCCTCTTGTATTATCAACTTGTTCTGTTTCTACCCGGTTTGGATTTTCGGATCAACGTGTTTCTTTCTCAGTCAGCAATACCTCTCACCCAATCGTATTTTGATTTCGACTCAGCATCCTGTTATCAAATGTCTGGTCTGAAAGAGGAAGTCTCACAGACATCTACCACTCCCTAGCAGCACACCACAGCAGTTTTGCACAATGCCATAATGTATCAGTTTATATGGACTTATAATTCTTAAAGCTTTTATAACTTATAACAGGATTAGAAAATTTACCCTCTACAGCATTCACTGTGAAGATCTTCATTTCATCTTCATGCTTTATTTTTAAAACATTGCAGCCAAACTGATTCCAGAACAGATTTTATAGGTAAGTGACTCTAAATTAAATATCTTCAGATTATTGGCTAATATAAACAGCTTCAGACAAGCACTATAGCACAGGACCATGCAGGACTTTGTGCTGGGCATGGGAGGCAAATAAAACAAGGGCACCATTGGTGTTATTCACAGCTTATCATACATGCACAGAAAATGGCCAGTGTTAATGCAACACGAAATGGGGGGGACTATGGATACAACTGTTGTCATTTGTACATGGTGAAACCAAAATGTATTGAAGCCAAAGCTGAGAATGTGCAGTACCGTAATACTTTCCTCCATTACTGCATATCTTTCACACCCAATTGTTTTTAGATCTTTAGACAAAATGTAATATTGGACAAAGGAATCTGAGTAATGATTGTTTCATTGATTTAATGAAAAAAGTTATCAAACAATAAAACATTGAATAAAGAAGTCATTGCCCCCTTAAATGTAATTTAACCACCTTTAGCAGCAATAATTGCAACCAAGTACTTTCTATAATTTGATATCAGAGATTTCCCTCATGACATATGAAATAAACTTCTGTATATCTACCTAGATTTGTGTCTAGTGTTAACTACATTGACCACATCTGCATTTATTTCATCTCAATTAACTCCTCACTCCCCATAGCTGCCCAATGTATGCTGGGATAGGCTCCAGCATCTTATTCAGAATACTGCATTTTCTGTTTGTGGTTTGGCCTTATTCTTAATGTTGTATTTTCCAGTCTCTGTCTCTGCTATAGTGGCACAGCTACAGTATTCATTTTAAATGCCCATTGAGACAACAGCAACATTTTCAAAGTATTTTTCAATAGACCCGTTTACTTGCGCTTGCTGAAGCTTTCATCTTCTCATGACTGAAAGGAGGGAGGACTAAGGTACAGTTTGAAAAGATGTGTTTTTAGTCTGCGTTGAAATAGGGGGAGGGATTGTGCTGTCCTGACAGTGGTAGTCAAGTCATTCCACCACTGAGGAACCAGAACAGAAAACAGGTGTGAACGTGCAGCTCGACCGCCAGGTGCTCGTAGAGAGGGAACCATAAGGCGACCAGAGTGGTCTAGCTGGGGAGTAGGGAGTGATTAAGTCATCCACACAGAGATATCAGCCAAGCAGGCAGAGATCTGTGTGGTGACCTGGCTATTGGGGGGGAAGGAAAGAAAGAGTTGGGTTTCATCTGTGTAAGAATGATAGGAAAAGCCATGGCAAGAGATAACAGGACCAAGAGCCATGGTGTATAGAGAGAAGAGGAGAGGACCAAGAACTCAGCCCTGTTAAGTGCCTCAGTGACCGCGAGCAGGGCAGTCTCAGTGGAGTGGCTCTTCAAGCCGGACTGGTTGGGATCATGGAGATTGTTCTGGAGAAGGAAAGTGAACAGTTGGGAGCAGACCGCCCGTTTTAGATAGAAAGGGAAGAAGAGAGACAGGCCGGTAGTTGTTCAGAGCAGAGGGGTCAAGAGTTGGTTTTTTGAGCAGGGGAGTGATTCTGGCCCTGGGGCATGGTGCCAGAAGAGAGGGAGGTGTTGATTAGAGAGGAGAGAAAAGGGAGAATATCATTGGAGATAGATTGTAGAAGGGGAGAGGGGATGGGGTGAAGAGGACAGGTGGTCGGGCGGTGGGATGTAAGGAGTTTCAAAGTGTCAGAGTCAGAGAGGGGAGAAAAGGAGCATAGGGAGTTGGGGAAGGTAGGAGGGTCAGCAGGGGGAATTTAGAGTGAGACACAAGACTGTTTACGTTTAGACCTCCAATCCAGTGTCTGTGCCCATATGCCTATACTTCTTTTTAATTGGTAGCAGAAATATGAAAGTTTACCTTATCACCCAGCAACTGCTGCACGAGCTGTCAGTCTGGCCTGTGCATTCACTTCAATGACGCCATTATTTTTTAATCTGTATTTAATGTAGAAAGGGACAGCAGCAAGGGAGTCCAGAGTGAGTGCATCTGCGTCAGGTGACTGCGCATAGGTGCCTTAATACCCGCAGAAGAGGGGAAGAACCTATGTTTTTTCATTTTTGTTTGAGCCTCCTTTTTGTGAATAAAAGCACCCTTGAGTGCTTAACACTGTAATGGTCTTGTATCTCACTCTAAATGATATGCACATCTCCCTAATTCCCCCTCTGGTTGCCACAGAGTGCATCTACGTCAAGAGAGGTAAGAGAGGCAACAGGGAGTCCTACAACTGTTAACAGAGTATATTTGCAAATATGGTTTAACGCCCCGCGTCACGCGTAAAATGTCCCAGTTTTCCACAAATCAAATGTGGCAACCACAGGCTTGATAGTGTTAGGTACTATCTAGCTTTTAAGCAAACGAAGCAGTAGGTACACTTTAGTGTTTGGTAAAGGTGAGCATTGCTGGGCTGAATGGCCTGTTCTCATCATTCTGTTATGTTATGTTTGCCCAGAGGGAGGCAGATGGAGTTCCCCAGGCACAGCAGTGAATGTGGCTACAAACTGTGCTCTGCAAGGAAACCTGTCCCAGGTAAGCCTAGCATGCTAGTTAATAACCGGCCCCCCTATCTTAATTTTCAGGTCATTACTCAGCTAGCTGTCATTCCCCCAGCTTGCTAAACTAGTCAAAGCAGTAGCAATTATTTGAAGGTCAACTTTACAGCTTAAATAGCTGCCCTAATGGGTAAATTAGCTAATGTACTCACCAGGATAAAAGGCAGTGACAGTTCCCTTCTAATTTAGGTTTATTTTGCAGTAGTGCCCAAATTCGCTGACAATATGCAAAATGTCTTTTATGTTTTTTTCATCATCAACAACAAATGCTGTTTTTTGAAAAATATATTTTTTGCGAATGTTCTATGCTTCAAGTGAAGACATTATCATCATTTATAGGACGTCCATAACTGCTACGGCATTGGCTATGTTTCACTGAAGCTGGCAGCTTTGACAATACAGTATATGGCTGTAGGGATCTGACTACATTGTGACTGCTGTTCTGTTTGTACACCCAGGCTGATGACCACACCCACTATACTGGCCATACCGACTGTGCTGACCACACCTATGCTGATAACCACACCCACTCTGCTGACCACACCCACTCTGCTAGCCACACCCACTCTGATAACCATACCCACTGTGTTGACCACACCCACTCAGATAACCACACCCACAAAATAACAAAAACACAAATTGGTAATTCAAAAGGAGTCCAAAAAAGCGGGTAAAAGACAAACAGAAGGGTAATCCAGGAATCAGAAGAAGTTAGTGCTTAGCCGTGCACCCTTAGTGCTTTAAAGAAACTGCTTTTTAAAATGGCACATTTTACTTTGGGTGGATGTTAAGGATTACATTTACATTTTAGTCATTTAGCTTTTAATCCAAAGCGACTTACAAGGGATTGGGGACCCTTCCTTGGACCTCATATAGCAGGGAGTGTGACTGTGGTCTGTCTTTGAGCATCTCAGGTGCAGATTCTGAGAATCGGGAGGTGACCACAGACAACCGATCCAGTCTGGGCTCAGAACCAACACCAGAGAAGACATCCTCATGCCTGGCCCAGTCCCAACCCTCCTCTGCTGGCCCACCTAAGTCAGATGAAAAGAGTAAGAACACCAAGTGTAGGAGGAGGGGTTCTGGCCCTGGATAAATTTACCAAAAAAAAGACTTTGGCCATCTGACTGACTAATTGTCCTCAATACTTCATTCATTCATTCATTATCCTAACCCGATGATTGGTTCACTGCGCAGGTGGATAAGTGATGAGCAGAGTGTAATCCAAACAGGCGAGAGTTCAAAACCAGGTAGGCAGTCCAGAAGCAAGGCAGAGGTGCAGAGTCAACAAAACAAGAGAAACAAGAAATCCGGAAATACGTAAAAACAAGGACAGAATGCCACAAGGGCAAAGACTTGGGAACAAGGAGGCTAGAACAAGGGTAAAGGAATATAAGGGCTTGGGACTCAAAAACAGGATAAGACGAACTAGCAAGGTGCAACTGAGAAGGACAGGTATAAATACACAGGGGAATGAGACAACCGACGCAGGGCATGGGAACGAGGGCGGTCTAACAAATAAATATCAGGTGAGACACATGAAAGGGAGGAACGAAGTTATGATCCAGACAGAAATCAGGATCATAACAGAGAATAATGAGTTTCCAGGTCACTTACCGAGTGATAATCAAGGTCTTTTGCTCGAGCAGCAGTGATTTTTACCCCTGTAATGAACTTCATTAAAGAATACATTTCTGTGACCTCTTATTAAAATGCGGAATGACATGTTTAAATATGTACTTTAGCTTGGGGGCACCATGGTGGTGCAAGGTTAAGGCATCAGACTTTGGTTCAACACACCAGGATCCCAGTAAGGCCTGTGCATGAGGGAGCAGCTCCAAGGGTGGGGGGAGGGACTCGGCAGGGAGGATCACTGCATACAAGTGTCCCTGAACACCTCAGAATCACGGTCCAGGGCTAGAGATGACTTGATGATGAACAGGGTACAATCACTGGCCAAAGCATCACTCAGGAGTACGAAGCATTCAGTCAAGAACTTTAGTCATTTTTTGATGTGCAAGTGTATGTATGTGCATTCTTATGATTTTATTACTGCACTGCTGTGCATATGTACTAATGCAGCTTCCATCCCCAATGACAGGAACCAGTCTGGAGGAGCTGCTGAGAGACCTGGGACTAGAACACCACCTGAAGAACAAGCTGACTCTGAGCCAGGTGCTGCAGATTGACGGAGAGACTTTATCTGATGAAAGCTTCCAGTCTCTGAAATCTCTGCCATGGTGTTTCCTGAGGAAGCTGATGATGGTGAATGAGTCCTTTCGTAGAATGAGCTATAACTCAGAACAGGACACAGAGCCCCAAAACCTGGATAGCTTACTGAGCACTGAGCACAATCCACAGGACCACAGCAACAGAGTCAACCCCCTTGACCTCATAACTGCTGTATTTCTGTGCTCAGATGGTTTTCTCCAGCAGGAGATGGCTTTGAAAATGTCCATGTGCCAGTTCTCTGTGCCTCTGCTGCTTCCTACATGTGATACCCAGCTGTGCACTTTAATGCTGTGGGCCATGAGGGATATTGTGAAAAAGTACAAGCCACACTCTTTGGATGATCAAATAGGGTTTGTGGAGGAGAGCATTGTTCTCTCTGACCTCCCCATGGTCTCTTTTGTGAGGCTGGGAAACTGCAGCATGTCCAAGTCTCACATTCTGAACCAAGTCCTCAGCAACCCTCAGCAGTACCAGGACACCTTTGTTCACAAAAACATGGAGTGTGGTGACACCCCAAGGAGGATTTCCAATGGGCTGGTGGAAATCAGCTGGTATCTGCCCAGTGGGAACAAAAACACTGACATCTTCTCTGAGCCTCTGGCTATAGCTAACCTCCGTGGGGACCTCAGAGAAACTCAGTACTTTGAAACTCAGTACGCTTTCCTCTGCCACACATCTACTGCTATATTTGTGTTTTGCGACGACTTTAAGTTTGAACAAAGATTTCTCGACTCTAAGACTCATTGGATTTTGATCACCAATTCACAGAGCCAGAGCTTCAATGAGGATGACTTCAGGAGATGTGTTTCTGAGAGAAAACCCAGTGACATCATCAAAAAGCATCCGCGGATGAATGATGCAGAATTCAACAAAAAACTGCGTTCGGCTATCCGTGGAATTTTAAAGGGAAACATTAAAATGAGCATTGAAAGGATGTCTGCTCTTGCATATGAGCTTGGGATCCATGTTGATGAAAATGACATCCACTGTAAGAGGGGCAAGCAGAAGGCAGATGAAATCACAGGAGGAATATCTGACATACCGAGCTTCAAGGAGAAAGAGCTGCCCTTGCAAGGGACTGCATGGAAACAGCTGGCAAAACTGGAGAAGGAACAGTGCAGGATGAAAAATGCTGGGGAGAAAAAAATAGAAGTTTACCAGAATGAGCTTGAAGATCAGAGGCAGAAGCTCAGAGAACAGCAGAGGGCTCACAGCATCTCCGATTCTATGTCACGTTTCATCTCTGCGATGTGCAATTCCACAGAGGAGCGCAAGTATTTCCTCAAGTGGATGAGGATCAATCTGGATAATCTGTCACGCAAAAGCCTTCCACCTCTTCGGGCAAAGTACAAGGAACAGTGTCAGAGTTCCTCAGAAAACAAGGAGCTCATGGCTAAGTTGGACAGGGAGATCTCCAGCTGCTCCTTGGGGACGGAGCACTTCCTGAGGGAAATGGGTCAGCTGTATGAGTCGGCCTGCTCTCTCCCTGAAGCCCTCACCCCAGAGATTAAGCGCCTGCCACGTCTCTGTGCCGAGCTGCTACAGGAGGGCTTTCCTCTTGAGCTGGTGGATGGAGACGTGAGCAATATTCCTCTGGAGTGGGTGACGCAGGTTCTGAAAGAACTCCATCATCTCACACAGGATAAATGTAAGATCCGGGTGATCACTGTACTGGGGGTACAGAGCACTGGGAAGTCCACCCTCCTGAACACCATGTTTGGGGTCCAGTTTGCTGTCAGTAGTGGCAGGTGCACCAGAGGGGCCTTCATGCTCCTCATCAGAGTGAAAGAGGATTTTAAGGTGCAGCTTGGGTGTGATTACATCATGGTTATTGACACTGAAGGTTTGAAGGCACCACAGTTGGCACAGCTGGATGACAGTCATGAGCATGATAATGAACTGGCCACTCTGGTGGTGGGGCTGAGTGACATCACAGTCATCAACATCCCCATGGAGAATTCCATGGATATGAACGATATCCTGCAGATTGTGGTGCACGCCTTCTTACGTATGAAAGAAGTTGGGAGAAAACCCTGCTGTCAGTTTGTGCACCAGAATGTACCAGACATCTCTGCCCATGACAGTAACATTAGAGACAGGAATTCTCTGCTGGAGAAGCTGAATGAGATGACCCAAGCAGCAGCTAAGATGGAAAAGAAGGGAAACAACTACACATTTACTGATGTCATGGAGTATGATCCAGAGACAAACACCTGGTACATCCCTGGGCTCTGGCACGGCAACCCTCCCATGGCACCTGTCAATGTTGGCTACAGTGAGTCTGTGGATCTTTTCAAGTGGAATGTGATTGAGAAATTTATGGAACAAAAATCTGGAGACAGCTCAGCACACACAATCATTGAGTTCCTTGAATGGACCAAGAGCTTATGGAATGCAGTGAAGCATGAGAACTTCATCTTCAGTTTCCGCAACAGCCTTGTAGCTGAAGCTTATGCTCAGCTTTGCACTGAGTTCAACCAATGGGATTGGGCCTTCAGGAAGAACATGTACTCCTGGCTAATGGAAGCTGAGACAAAGGTGTCAAACTTTGGCAGAGAAGCAGAATTTAAGAGTTTGGATGAGTTACTGATCCACCTGAAAAATGAGGCCTTTGCTGAACTGAATAATGGGGAAACGGTCATTTTGGCCAACCTCACTGAATTCTACAAGAGGCAAGAGGGACATGTTCACTTGGTAGAGAAGTACAAGGAGGGCTTCAACATCACAGCCAAAACCATCAGGAGGGAGACAGAGAGCTCTGTGATGAACAAGCTTGAGGCAGCGGTGGAGATCAGAAAGGGTATGTTCAGGTTAGAGAGCATCAAGAAAAACCACACAGCCACAATGGAGAAAAAGGTGCTGGAGCTGATTGAGAAATGCAGAACAAGTAAAGATCTGTCTGATCAACAGCTAGAGGATGAATTTAAGAAGATGTGGGATGAGACTGTAGCAGAGCTGCGGTTCCCTAGCATGGAAGAACGAGACATTGTGCCAGACATCTCCCACCAGCTGCGGGGTAACTTAGAGATGAAAGGCAGCTTAGTACATGAAATACTGTCAAAAAGGAGCAACTTGATTAAATATGGAGAAAAGCCATTCAAAGTGAAAAGTAAACATTTGGTTTCAAAACAATGGTTTAGGAATGTATTCTCAGGAAAGGAGCTGAAAGAGTCCCAGCAGGTAGTTGATCACATCATTGAGCAGAGCAAGCAGTTTGTCGATGAGAAACTGAGAACAAGATCTGATTACCATAAAACATACACAATAGAGTTGCTTTGCAAGGTAGACGAAATCCTGGACAGGAACATGAATCTGGAAACAACTGCTGAATTTCAGGCCAAGCTGAAGATCCACATCTGTGGACATGCAGCACGGGAGTTTCAAAAAATGCATCAAGCTTTTGTCCATGCAAATGATCCTCGTCACTGTCTGAAACAGTTCAAGCAACAGTACTACACAGACTTTAAGGACCTGTTCAACAAAAGAGACCAGTGTCAGAAGAAAGCCAAAGATTTCACCGTCAACTGTCTTCAACCTGCGGTGAAGGAATATATCACCAAATCTCTGGGCCCTGACCTTGTAGATTACATGTTGACAGGACAAACAGCCATTGCTTTCAGCACTCGAACCTTCTTCCAGTTCTCAATCCTTGAGCAGCTGCTTAAGCATGATAACTTTCAGGACTTTGTGAGATACATAAAAAATTACGAGACCTTTGTACATGACTGGATATTGAAGCTGATGGTGAAGCAGTTCTCGGAGGGAGATCGCCTCAGGAACATTGAGATGAACCGCCTGAAGGTGATGCTTAGAAGAATAAAGGAAGCCATTAAGAATGCACAGATGAAGGCAGCTGAACAGGCAGCAGGAAGGGGTGAGGAGGCCAAGAACATTCAGCAGTTCATTCAGGATATCTGTAGTGACCTAGCGAAGGAGCTTATCATCCCCAAAGACCCCCTCAGAGCAGTCCTGGCCTTAAACTCTGCCAAACCAGAAGACTTTTCCCGGTGTCTGGAGGTGCTTGTGGATGAAATGGAGCAGGCTTTTACCACAGAGTTTCAGAAAGGTGGGGATGTGAGGGCCAGGCTGAACTCACTGCCCTTTCAGCCACAGAAGGAGCTGTTTAACATGGTGTTTGGCTGTGGGAAGCAGTGTCCCTTCTGTGCGACCCCCTGTGAAGCTGGTGGCGAGAACCACACAGAGCACTTTGCTTCCATTCACCGTCCTCAGGGGATTGTGGGATGGAGGTTTCATTTATCGCATATATTAATGAGCAATATCTGCTCCATCAATGTTGCCAGTGGGAAAGAATTCAGGTTGAAAGGAACAGAGAAGAAATGGCATTCATACAAGAACTATCGGAGCATTTACCCTGACTGGCGTATCCAGCCTGACACCAGCATCCAGGCCTCAGACTACTGGAAGTACGTCTTCTGCAGGTATAATAAGCAGTTTGCAGAGGAATATAAAGCCACGTCTGCTGATATTCCCAACCAATGGAGATATATAACCCAGGAACAAGCCATGGAAAGTCTGAAGGAATCCTTCCTGATGAAAACAGGAGATTAAATTAAAAGTTTCTTACAGCCTATATGTCATTGGGGCTGAAATTGTTTCTTCTGAGTGGCATTAATATCAAATAGTCAGCTGACAGGTGCAACTCATAATGGTTAAGCAAAACAGAGCCCCAGCCAAGTTGAATGGCATGAACAAACAGCAAGTTTTATACAATACAAATAAAGCACTCATCATTTTAAAAGGGGACAGTTGAATTCAATCATCACTGATGTTCGGAAAGAGTGAGAATTCCTGGTCACTGATACAGACACTGCTGAATTCCTGCAGCCACCCCTGAGTCTTCTCTGGTGAGAGATAATACCATCAGCAGCTCATTGTACTCATAAAATCTTATTCATACTATAAAGTGATATTGCCTCTATCCTTACCTATTCAGCATTTATCTGTACAAATCACCATATTAAAGAAGATTTTTTTTTTTTACACAAAAATCCAAATGTGTTCTATCACGTAAATCATTCTTCTAATTAAAGCATATGAACTTCATGTGTCATAGGCAATTATCAGCTCTACATCACTGCTTGCTTAGGTGTTCATTACTTACTGCCTTGTTGATCTGTTATATGTTAGATAATCATCACTTTATGTTTTATGTCACTATTATGACAATATTTTTCCATTTAGAAAACTGAATTGAAACTTTGTTTTGCATCGTTGTAAAACTAATGAATTTCTCCAGACACATTCTCATTCTCACATTAAAAATAAACTTTTCATTTGATTTGACCTTAATGAACTGTATTTTGTTTCCTGCCTTTCTGAAATGTAAATTCCAAAAACTGAAATCTCTCATTTTGTTTT
Source organism: Conger conger (assembly GCF_963514075.1). Taxonomy (NCBI): domain Eukaryota; kingdom Metazoa; phylum Chordata; class Actinopteri; order Anguilliformes; family Congridae; genus Conger; species Conger conger. The sequence continues at coordinate 47,178,219 of NC_083771.1, read as the reverse complement.
TGAATGGTTCAATGTATGCAATCTATGCACTGTGTCTATTGAATGATTTGTTTTGAGTGGTTCAATCTATGCATTGTGTCTATTCTGCAGTATATTCTGATATATATATTAATGCCATACTTTCAATGCACCAATGGAGGCCTGGGCCCTCCTACTTTGCTCATAGGCCCCGCCCAGTTTTTGTCTTGAGGTTTAATTAACTATATTATGATCATGCAACTTATTTGGTTATGCAGCTAGCTGGCTATGTAACTAAGATATGATAGTTTACCACAAACGATGCAACTGTAACTTAAAATTTGAGACAAATAAAGGTTTTAGCTAAACACGCATTGATTGAAGACATAAAGAGATAAAAGAATGCGCTGTTGCCCAAATTGCTCTCCAGACAAGCGATCACTGAAATTCTGTATACTATTGCTTATTTCCAGCTTGGCATTAGGGAGTTGGGTGGAGGAGAGGTCTAGTCTGGGAGACAGGACTTGTTCAATTACTCCTCAACAATCATGTGGTTCATGTGCTGTGGGGAGAAGAGTAGCAGGGTTTAATGCAGTGCATCGTTTGATTTTAACATTTGGTGATTCAATCTATGCTTGATGATATGAGTTTGCCATCAAGAACCAACACACAAGCCCCAACGCAGCTCCAATCTCAAAACGTGTGTGCAAAGTCTCTTTCTTTCTCTCTACCTCCCTCTCTTTCTTTCCTTCTTTCTTTCTTTCTTTCTTTCTCTTTCTCTCTCTCTTTACTTCTCACTTACACATACATACATACGTGTCATTACAGCATTGGTGAAATGAAAAAGGCGATAGACTACACAGGCCTTCTCTCTTACCGAATAAATTCAGACATTCGCCAAAATCATTCAATATCTTCCATCCATACATCCATTATCTTAACCCACTTATCCTGAACAGGGTTGCAGGGGGGCTGGAGCCTATCCCAGCATACATTGGGCGAAAGGCAGGAATACACCCTGGACAGGTCGCCAGTCCATCGCAGGGCACACACACCATTCACTCACACACTCATACCTATGGGCAATTTAGACTCTCCAATCCGCCTAACCTGCATGTCTTTGGACTGTGGGAGGAAACCCGGAGTTCCCGGAGGAAACCCACGCAGAGACGGGGAGAACATGCAAACTCCGCACAGAGAGGCCCCGGCCGACGGGGATTCGAACCCAGGACCTCCTTGCTGTGAGGCTCATTCAATATCTTGCATAATAATAAAGAAGTCCAGGGCTGGTATCAAAGTAAATTAATAACCACATGGCTCACCGTTTAAAAGAGTTGCAGGTGGCGAAGCGCATCCAGTGTCCAGGTGGAGTTAGTAAAATTCCGACCACAAGAACAAAATCATGACACTATATTCAAGCCAGTCTCGGTGTATCCATTTTCTTAGATCCATTTTCTTTACATTTACATTTTTGTTATTTGGCAGACGCTTTTAATCCAAAGCGACTTACAAGTGCAAGTGTGGTCTGATAATCACATGGATGGATGTACGCTTGGTCAGTGCCCTCGCTTATTTTGCTTATTGTGATAGGTCAAGTACCACACCAATGAGCACACACTTCCTGAAATTCGACCTCGCATAACATAAATGTGACCGACAAGGGTGTGTTCTTATTTGATTATATTTATTTATTTTCCTGCTTTTTAAAATGTTTCATTTTACAAAACCTTTAGCAGTTTCAATAACACACATATGAATGAATAAATAAAGAGCAATGTTACAGGGCTTGGCCTGAGAGGGGGGGGCACAAGAACTCATCTGGGGGGGCATGGCCCACAAATGCCTCCCCCATGATGCTGATACTGGCGAGGTGGAAGTCCCCTTACTCCAGCATCCAAGCGCTTTGAATAATGTGTGATAGGCCTCAGCTTTCCTACTGTCAGTGTAAATGCTTTTTCCATGTCAGGTAGCCCCAACATAGGGGCCTGCTGTAACTGTCTTCCGGCTGTTTTCCGGCATCCTCCAAGAGGGCCCACATCACTCCGCTGCTAAAAAAGACTACTCTGGATCCCTCCATCATCCAGAACTACCGCCCGGTATCTCTTCTTCCATTCCTTTCTAAAACTATAGAACGAGCCGCTTCTACTCAACTTTCTTCTTTCTTTTCTAACAACAACCTGCTAGACCCCCATCAGTCTGGCTTCAGATCGGGCCACTCGACAGAGACTGCGCTCCTCTCCGTCAGTGAGTCACTCCATGCCGCACGAGCAGCCTCCCTCTCCTCTGTCCTCATTCTTCTAGATCTCTCTGCTGCCTTCGACACTGTGGATCACTCCATCCTCCTGTCTGCCCTGTCAGCAACGGGCATCTGTGGCACAGCCCTGGACTGGATTGAGTCCTACCTCTCTGGTCGCTCCTTCCAGGTTGCCTGGGCTGGTTCGGTATCGACACCTCGGCCCCTCGCCACAGGAGTTCCCCAGGGCTCAGTCCTAGGCCCGCTTCTTTTTTCTCTTTACACTCGCTCCCTTGGCCCTGTGATCACTGCACATGGGCTATCCTATCACTGCTACGCGGACGATACCCAACTCTTCGTCTCGTTCCCGCCGTCTGATACGCAGGTTTCAGCCCGTATCTCTGCTTGCCTGAGGGACATCCAGAGCTGGATGGACAACCACCATCTAAAGCTCAACCCAGACAAGACTGAAATGATATTCATCCCTGCTAATACCTCTCCCCATCTGGATCTCTCCATTTCCCTCGGGGATACCACACTCACGCCGTCACCCAGTGCAAGGAACCTCGGCGTGGTGATGGACAGCAGACTGTCCCTTTCCGAGAACATTGCGGCGGTTCTTCCTATACAACATACGGAGAATCCGCCCCTTTCTCACCCCCTACTCGACCCAGCTCCTGGTCCAAGCGATGGTTCTGTCCCGCCTGGACTACTGCAATTCCCTCTTGGCTGGCCTCCCAGCATCCGCCATCAGACCCCTCCAACTTATCCAGAATGCAGCAGCTCGTCTGGTCTTCAACCTTCCCAAATACTCGCACGTCACCCCCCTGCTTACTACCCTCCACTGGCTGCCTGTCATGGCTCGCATCAAATTCAAAACATTGGTGCTAGCCTTCCAAGCAGTTAAGGGGTCTTCCCCAGCTTATCTACAAAAAATCATCAGACCCTACACCCCTGCCAGACCTCTTCGTTCAGCCTCCACAGGCCGCTTGGCACCTCCCCCTCTCCGAACCTCCACCTCACGCTCACGACTGCTGTCTGTTCTGGCTCCACGGTGGTGGAACGAACTCCCCGTTGAGGTCAGAACTGTAGAATCTCTCCCCACCTTCAAACGCAAGCTGAAGACACACCTCTTCAAGCAGCACCTCTCCCCATCCCTCCCTACCTCCCTTAATTGTTGTCTCTGTGACTTGCTTTGTGTATCGGTATTTTTTAGTTGGCTAGGTAAGCAGTGTTTTGATAGTTAACTTTGGTCACTTTTGCTCTGTTTGTTTGTTTCTTGTTTAAAAAAAAAAAAAAAAAAAATTGGCCCTCGTCCTTATCTTTGTTGTACAGGTAGCAGTTCAAATTGTACTTCCCTCTAGGGTCTTTCAGCGAACTTATCCCTGGTTATGGATATGCACTTTGTTGTATGTCGCTCTGGATAAGAGCGTCTGCCAAATGCCAATAATGTAATGTAATGTAATGTAACTGTCTTTTTATTTTCTTGAAGGCATTCAGCTTCCTCTGTCCAAACCACAGTCTGGTTATGGCCATGTGTCATGTTTCGTAGGGGTTAAGTTAGTTCAGCATAGTCTGGGATCCACTGCCTACAGTAGCCAATCATTCATAGAAAAGACATGACCTGCTTTATAGTTGTGAGTTTAGGTATTTCAGCAATTGCTTGTACTCTCTCATTACCTAATGTTTTCCCTTCTGCAGAGCTGTTATGACCCAGGTATTTAACTGTAGATTGTGCTAGCTGGACGTTGTTTGGTGGTACTTTGTTCCCTGTCTTCGCAAAGTATATTAATAGTCAAACTGCTTTGCATGTTTCTTGTTCTGGAGAACAGACGAACAAATCATCAATGTGTTAGATTCACATGATCTTTCCTGTTCTAAATGTAATCACCTCTAGACACTCTCGTAGCGCTGATGAGAACACCACGGGTAATTCAGTATACCCCTGGGGCATTCAAGTTAACTGTTCAAGGCATAACTGTTTTGTACTTTTCAAGGAGAAAGAGCTACATTTGGCTGAAAAGTGAACGTTTTCTAGCAACTACGATGTAGCCATGGTATATCCAGGTAAACCCTGAGCTGTATTGGGGTTAACCTAGTCCGTCTACATGTCAAAACATCTCTCAACCAATTGTTCCACCCGTTTTTCTCAACGCAACTTCATTCTCACATTGCTCAATCTTGCAATGATCGACATTAGTCAAAGTAAATGTAATTCACTGGCATTGCATTCAAATTCAAATGAGCCAATTAGCTGCTAATTCTCCCAGCAGTTACCGTGAATTAGATTTGTTTGTTCAGTTGCTGGACTTGTTTTCTGCTGTAAACTCAGCTTTCCACCAAGTCAGGGGGCTGTTTTTAAAAACCTTATGAAATAGAAAGTATTAATTATATTGTTTAACAAAAGAGCAAGCGATGAAATAGATGTGTTGTAGTGACGTGACATAATTCACCTACGGAACCTTGTGTGTGTGATAAGTGTTCCGCACAGACTGTAATAAGGTGCGGAACCAGGTTGATATATACATGATTGCATGTTTGTTCTAACCAGGTTGCTCTTCCTGTTAACTGACAAGTTCCATAGTAAAGAAAACAATTAACCTGGATACTCCGCCTCTGACTCCCATTCTTCGGCGCTTCATTGGTGACCCCGACGTAGGTCTCGTAGAAGTCTCCGAGACCGAAGTGAACATGGCGAACAACGTCAATTTTTTGAGATTGCCGGAGTTCTGGGAGTCGTCAGCAGCAGCGTGGTTTGCGCAGGCTGAGGCTCAGTTTGCCATCCGCGCCATTGTTGAGGATGACGCGCGCTACTTTCACGTCGTCGCGGCGCTTGGTAGCTCCACCGCGGCCAGGACAGTTGGATTTATTACGTCCCCTCCATGACAAGTACACGGCGTTTAAGGCTCACCTCCTCAGGACTTTTGAACTGTCGCGGTCTGAGCGAGCCCGGCGTCTGCTCTCAGTCAAGAGCCTTGGGGACGACAAGCCATCCGTCCACATGGAGAGGCTGCTGGGGTGGCTAGGTAAGGAGGAACCATGTTTCTTGTTCATTGAGATATTCCTTCAGAGCATGCCGCCACATGTACAGACGGCGTTAGCTAACACGACCATTACAGATCCCCGTAAGTTAGCTGAAGAGGCCGACCGTTTTTTTTTAGCAACACCCGGTCTGACCCGGAAATAATGGCCCCGACACGTAGTTACGAAACCCCGGCCAGAGATATGCTAGCCAGCAGGGAGCCTGTAGCCTCTCACAGCCGTACAGACACAGGCATGTGTTCTCTCCACAAGCGCTTCGGCGCGAAGGCAAGGAGATGCTACCCCCCGTGTAGTTACAAGTCGGCGGGAAACGCGGGAGCCTGCGCTCAGTAGTGGCTGTGAGCGCAGGCGTATCAAGCCGACTGTTGTTTATCAGAGACACCCTCTCTGGGCGCAAGTTCCTCTGCGACACCGGCGCTCAGAGGAGCGTCCTACCAGCGACGGTGAGCGACACCGCTGGGGGAGAAAATGGCCCGCGCTTGTCATTCGCTAATGGCGCTCCTATCCGCACCTACGGAACGAAGACAGTAGACTTGTGTTTTGGAGGTCAGCGGTTTACATGGCGTTTTGTCACAGCGGACATTTCTTTTCCCCTCCTGGGTGCTGATTTCTTGTGCGCTCACGGACTGTTAGTAGATGTCAAGAATAACCGCCTGATAGATGCGATGACATTCTCCTCTTTCGCATGTGTCCGCGATGAGGCGACGTACGGCGGTCTTTCAGGTTCACTATCAGGAAGTGACAAATATCAGCGCCTGCTCGGCGAGTCTCCCAGCCTGACACAGCCCACTTTTTCCGCCGCCACCGCCAAACACGGAGTGGAGCACCACGTGGTTACTGAAGGACCACCTGTCTATGCTAGAGCCCGGCGGCTCAACCCGGAGAGGTTAGTGGTCGCTAAAGCTGAGTTTACCAACATGGAGCGCCTAGGCATCATTCGCCGCTCGGACAGCCCCTGGGCCTCGCCCCTCCACATCGTCCCAAAACCCGACGGTGGGTGGCGACCATGCGGTGACTACCGCCGCCTCAATGATGCTACCACTCCTGACCGTTATCCAGTCCCCCACATTCAGGACTTCTCCGCGCACTTGGCTGGGAAGCGCGTTTTCTCCAAAGTCGATTTGGTGCGTGGATACCACCAAGTCCCAGTGCGTCCTTCAGACGTCCCCAAAACAGCGGTGATCACACCTTTTGGTTTGTTCGAATTCCTACGTATGCCGTTCGGACTTAAAAATGCAGCTCAATCCTTTCAACGGCTGATGGATTCAGTGCTCAGAGACATGCCTTTCATTTTCGTCTACTTGGACGACATCCTCGTCGGCAGCACCTCAGAAGAGGAGCACATGCTGCATCTCCGGGAGCTTTTCACGAGACTCAGCCAACACGGTTTGATCATCAACCCGACGAAGTGTCTGTTCGGGTTATCCTCCATCCGTTTCCTCAGACATATCATCGACAAAGATGGAGCAGCCCCCCTCCCAGCGAAGGTGGAGGCCGTCTCCGCTTTCCCACGGCCGCCCACAGCCCGGGTGCTCCGAGAGTTTCTGGGGATGGTGACGTTTTATCACCGTTTCATCCGCCAGGCGGCCCATACCATGCATCCATTATATGAAGCCTTAAAAGGGAAGTCTCCCAACCAGGCCATTGACTGGACGGCCGAGAGAGAGGCCGCTTTCCATGCCACCAAGGCAGCCCTGAGCCAGGCTGCTATGTTGGCTCACCCGTCACTCAAAGCCCCTGTCGCCATCACTACCGACGCATCGGACTACGCCGTTGGAGCTGTGCATGAACAGTGGGTTAATGGTGCTTGGCAGCCACTCGCCTTTTTCAGCCGGCAGTTGACCCCCAGGGAGCGCAAATACAGCGCTTTCGATAGAGAGCTCCTGGCCCTTTGGTTGGCGGTCCGCCACTTCCGGTTCGTGTTGGAAGGTCGTACGTTTACGGCATTCGTGGATCACAAACCACTCACATTCGCCATGTCCAAGGTGGCAGAGCCATGGTCCGCCCGCCAGCAACGACAGCTTTCGTACATTTCTGAGTACACCACGGACATCCAACACATCGCTGGCAAGACCAACTTGGTCGCGGACTGCCTCTCCAGGGCAGTAGTCGGGACTGTTCAGCTGGGCCTCGATTACCTCCGCATGGCAGCGGATCAGGTTTCTGACGTTGGATTACAAGCCCTTAAGTCTACAGATACTGGATTACGCCTTGAAAGTGTCAAGGTCGGCGACTCAGACGCACATGTGTTGTGCGACACCTCCACCGGCCAACCTCGTCCTTTGGTCCCTACAAGCTGGAGACGAGCTGTTTTCAAGGCGGTGCACAACCTTTCCCACCCCGGCAGGAAGCCATCCGTAAGATTAGTCTCTCAGAAGTTTGTGTGGCAAGGTCTTAAGAAAGATGTGAAACAGTGGGTTGACGAGTGTGTGGCCTGTCAACGCGCCAAAGTGCACCAGCACACTAAAGCCCCTTTCGAGCCTTTCACGGTTCCCGAGCGGAGATTTGACCACGTTAACGTCGACCTTGTGGGACCACTGCCCTCTTCTCAAGGTTTCACCTACCTTGTGTGTGTGTGATAAGTGTTCCGCACAGACTGTAATAAGGTGCGGAACCAGGTTGATATATACATGATTGCATGTTTGTTCTAACCAGGTTGCTCTTCCTGTTAACTGACAAGTTCCATAGTAAAGAAAACAATTAACCTGGATACTCCGCCTCTGACTCCCATTCTTCGGCGCTTCAGTGTGCAGTTTGATTGCCAATGTGGTGGTTTTTTTTTTTTCTCCCTCTCATCACTGGGCGATGGTGAAGCTTCGGTGGCAAATCCTGCACTCGCCCTTTTGGGATCTCAGCCGCGTGTATCTCCTCTCGCAGCCTCTGTTGTATGAGCCAAGTCTTTTTTTTATTAGTAGTTTCTTCCATTTTCTTGTTTTTTTAGCTAGCTAAACTTTACTTCCACATAAAAACTATGCACGTTAGCTTTCAAAAAAAAAAGAAAAATGTAAAGCACTGAAATTGTTTTGCCCAATAACAACATTTTTAAATATAAGAGGGTAATTGGAGCAGATCATTAAAGGAATTACCTTTTTTATTTATTTATATATATTTTTACAATAATCTTTGAAATGCGCAACATGTTCTGTTCATGCGGGGTGCGGGACAAACGTTCAATTTTCAGGACTGTCCTGCAAAATGTGGGATGGGTGGTCACCCTACTACTCACCTGTAAGTTCCAAATTGGCAATTCCCCAGGTTTTGTTTTTGCCCACATTTGGTACTCACCCTGCTCCGACTCTCCCTCCTCCTTTCCCCTGTCCCTTCAGTTCATGTTGTCAAACCCCTGTTCTTCACGTGAGGTCCAGTGTTGTTCCCTGCACCTCCTCCTCGGGGGGCAGGTGACCAGGATTCATCTCCTCTATCTGGACAGTCTCTTGCCCAGTGCCCAGCTTTTCCACATTGGTGACTGCCGTCTGATCCTGGGGGTAGACATAGTCTGGTCCTGGGGGTGCGTACGGGCGGAGTTGACCCAGCCTCCAAAATGTCTGCCTCTTCCCCTCCTGGCCTGTCCTTGGTGCAGTTGGAGTTTAGTCGATAGGGCTTTGGCTTGTTTTTTACCTTCTCTGGCCTGATCTTCTGCGTGGATGGTGTGATGTGCAGCTTCTTCTTTTTTCTTTCTCTCTCTTTTAATTCTTGGCATTGGCTTCGACTCAAACTACCTTTTTGTGGGACTCTCAGTTCTACCCAGATAACATCCATTTCAGCTGGTTCACTGTGCTCCTGACCTGAGAACTTGTGCAGTCCTCTGACCCTTTTTTCGAGCACTTGCTACCCATGGTCCCAAAAAGGTTTTCCCAGCCAAAAATATTTCATTACAATTTCGATGTGGATTTTTTGTTTGTTGAAATTGCAGTGTGCCTTTTTTGCGCGCTTTGACTAGTTCACTTGCCCAAAGGTCTTCTGTCCTGCACTGCAGTTGTCCATCATGTTCTGTTTCTATCACATACTGTGGCACCCCTGCTCCTGCATGTCGTGCCACGTGGGTGGAGAACCCTGGAGGGGCCCGTGCAGGTCAACCGCGCAGACGTCACGCATTGGGAGAGGTCTGTGAAGGAGTATCTATCACCGATACCCAGAAAAAAAAACACAGAAAAAGTATTTTTTCTGACATCTGCTATCTCCTGTGTTGGTTTCTAGCTGTGCCCAGCCTCTGCACCTCAGGATCCACCCCTCTGCACCACAATACACATTGGGGGTGTATGACTTTGCCAATTTAGTTAATGTCTTTAGAACCACAAACCTCTTTCCTCCTGTAAGATTTGATACCATGTCATTCATTACTATACCAGGGTTTAGTTCTTCTCTAGGATGTAAAGACCTTGTGTAGCTGTCCTTTTTCTCATCCAACTTGTTTTACTAGTTGAATAATTCCAGCGTTATATTCTGTTTGATACCCTTTGGGAACTGTTTTGTTTTTGACCACTGCCTCTTGTATTACCATCTTGTTCTGTTTCGATTTGGATTCGGTTTGGATTTTACGATCAACATGTTTATTTCTCAGTTGGCAATACCTCTCGCCCAATCGTATTTTGATTTCGACTCAGCATCCTGTTATCAAATGTCCGGTCTGAAAGAAGAAGTCTCACAGACATCTACCACTCCCTAGCAGCACACCACAGCAGTTTTGCACAATGCCATAATGTATCAGTTTATATTGACTTATAATTCTTAAAGCTTTTATAACTTATAACAGGATTAGAAAATGTAACCTCTACAGCATTCACTGTGAAGGTCTTACCAATGGAGGAATCTGGTCCTGCTCCAGCCAAAGTCTCACCAAAAGGCACAGGAAGTAAAGCCAAGAGGTGCCGCGCCTGCTCTTCCCAGAAAGACTGCAAAACCAGAACATTGCCTGACAGTCGAGTGTTGGGTCATTGTTAAACGCACTCAGCTTGGCGCATCAGTTTCCTTTCATCTTCACACTTTGCTTTATTTTTCACAGAAAAAACATTGCAGCTGAACTGATTACAGACGAGATGTTATAGGTAAGTGAAGCTAAATTAAACATCTTCATATTACTGGCTAATATAAACAGCTTCAAACAATCACTATAGCACAGAACCGTGCAGGACTTTGTGCTGGGCATGGGAGGCAAGGGCATCATTGGTGTAATTCACTGCTTATCATACATGCACAGAAAATGCCCAGTGTTAATGCAACACTAACTAGAAAAGACCTGAGCTGAGAATGCATTCAGTGCCGTAAAAACGCCCCCTTCCTGATTTCCTCCATTACTGCATATCTTTCACACCGAATGGTTTCAGATCTTTAGACAAAATGTAATATTAGACAACGGGAATCTGAGTAAATATTTAAATGATTGTTTCATTGATTTAGTGAAAAAAGTTATCAAACAATGAAAAGTTGAATAAAAAAGTAATTGCCCCCTTAAATTCAATAACTGGTCTTACAGCAATAATTGCAACAAAGCACTTCCTATAATTTGATATCAGAGATTTCCCTCAAGACATCTGAAATAAACTTCGATATATCAACCTAGATTTGTGTGTAGCTTTAACTACATTGACCACATCTGCATTTATTTCTAGTCTTATTTTTTTCATCATCTCAATGAACTCCTCACTTCCCTTTGCTGCTGTTTGGATTGAGCTTATTTCATAATACTGGATCCATTTTTGCCCATCAAGACAACAGCAACATTTTCAATGTATTTTCCAATAGACCCGTTTACTTGCACTTGCACTTGCTGAAGCTTTTGTCTCCTCATGATAGAAAGATAAACACAATTTGCAAGGACTCTTCAGATTTCTGTACTTTAGTGATGCAACATGTCTTTTCTTGTTATTAGTCTGGGTTGGCACCATTGCTGAAAAACCAGGTGAGTTGTTCTAGATCACACCGTCTGCTAAATTAATGTAGTCTCAATGCTTTCAGACATGCAAAGAATTACTTTCGGTTTACTTTTCTTGGAAGGGAATTACCTGGTTTCTTTTACATCGCCAACCTCACATTTCTACATTTTGTACAAGGTGCTTTGACTCTTCTTGCTGTAACTGTGATATTACAAAGGTTCAAAGAAGGGAAACCTGATTGATTCCATGTATAAAAGATAAAAGTAATGAGGACTTAAGATGCTTATTCTCTCTAAGCTTAGTAAAGGGAGACTTCGGGGTGATTTGATTGAGGCTTTTAAATTCATTAAAAGAATTTACAAAGTGAACTACAGGCGATTCTTCAGGGTGAGTTTGGTTAGCACAACGAGAGAGCATTTATGGAAATTGGCCAAGGATAAATTCTTCACAGATATTACGAAGTATTTTTTCACACAGGGAGTGGTCACTGTGTGGAGTAGCATGCCAGGACATCTAGTGGAGGCAGAAACACTGGGGGAGTTTTCAGGCTTGATAATGTGAGATACTATCTAGCTTTTAGGCAAACTAAGCAGTAGTTACACTTTAGTGTTTGGTAAAGGTGAGCATTGCTGGCTGAATGGCCTGTTCTCATCATTGTGTTGTGTTGTGTTGTGGTGTGGTGTGGTGTGGTGTTGTGTTGTATTTGCCCAGACGGATGCAGATGGAGTGCTCCAGATGCAGCAGAAAATGTCGGCAGAATGACAAATTCTGCAGTGAATGTGGCTACAAACTGTGCTCTGCAAGGAAACCTGTCCCAGGTAAACCTAGCATGCTAGTTAATAACCAGCCCCCCTAGCTTCATTTTCATGTCATTACTACAGTAGCAATTTCAACTTAACAGTTTAGATGGCTGCCCGAATGGGTAAATTAGGTAATGTACTCGCCAAGATAGAAGACAATGATTTAGGTTTATTTTGCAGTAGTGCTCGATTGTGCTGACAATATGCAAAATGTCTTCTTTGTTTTTTCCATCATCAATGATAAAGGCTGTTTTTTAAAGAATATTTGTTTTTCCAATGTTTTATGCTTCAAATGAAGAGAAGGTTATCATGACTGAACATTTATAGGATGTCCATAACATCTTCAGCTGACTGCTACAGCACTGGCTGTGTTTCACTGAAGCTGGCGGCTGTGACTATACAGTATATGGCTGTAGGAATCTGCCTACATTGTGACTGCTGTTCTGTTTTGCCCCACTCTGTTAGACTCTGACCAACAGGAAACACCTGAGCACCCAGTCAGTGAGAGCCACACCCACTCTAATAGGCACACCCACTATACTGGCCACACACACACTGATAACCACAGCCACTATACTGGCCACACCCACTCTGATAACCACTCCCACTATACTGGCCACACCCACTGTGCTGACCACACCCACTCCAGCCAGCCTGGCACTGGAAGTGAAGTTGAGGCTGTTTATTTCAATCGCCCATGCATTAACTCAAGCCCCAGACTATGATTCTGAGGTGATCAGGAGTGCTTGTATGCAGTGAACCTCCCCACCATGTCCCTCCTTCAGAGCAGCGGCTCAATTATGCCATACTCAGATCTGGCAGGACTGGTCCTCTGTGTGCAACTGCAACGAACGAAAGTGTGATGCCCAGTGCCTGTCAGGCTTCAGAACAACAAACCCAATAGCGAGACCACAGAAGTTCAAGTTAAATTCTTTATTAACTTTGAGGCAGAGTAGACAAGCCAGTCGAGAACCAGCAAACAGGTGTAGTAGAGAATAAACAGTTCTTAAACGATACTCCAAGCAGGGGTCTGATAGCCAGGCAAACAGATGCAACAAAAACAATGATGTAGTCCAAACTGGGGGATAAACAGAATCGAAAACCAAAAACACAAACCATTAAATCAAAGGGAGTCCAAACACAGCGGGTCAAAGACGAAGAGAAGGGTAATCCAGGACTCAGAAGTCCAAAGCCAAACAGGTCGATACACAGATAATCAGACAGGAAAAACCACTGGAAAGTATCGCGGAAGCACATGACAATCTGGCAAATACGACACAAAACAGACAGGTGTATGTCGGGAGATAACGAGAGGAAACAAGAATCCGGTGCATACAACAATCAGGGAGTGGAACACAGGTGAAACAAATGATAGGGAATGAACTGACTGACTTCTGGAAGCACAGAGGCAAATATTCTGAGGATACAGAAATACAGATACAGAAAACACAGATCATAACAGCGCCACTGTGATGCTGAGCCATGTCTTATATGGTGCTTAGCTGAGCCATTAGTGCTTAGCTGTGCACCATTGCAGTGCTTTAAAGAAACTCCATCCATCCATCCATCTTTAAGCTTAACCCGCTTATCCTAAACAGGGTCGCAGGGGGGCTGGAGCCTATCATACATTGGGCGAAAGGCTGGAATACACCCTGGACAGGTCGCCAGTCCATTGCAGGGCACACACACAATTCACTCACACACTCATACCCACGGGCAATTTAGACTCTCCAATCAGCCTAACCTGCATGTCTTTGGACTGTGGGAGGAAAACCACATAAACACTGGGAGAACATGCAAACTCCAAACAGAAAGGCCGTGGTCGACTGGGATTACAAACCCAGACCTCCTTGCTGTGAGGTGGCAGTGCTACCCACTGCACCATCCATGGCGCCCTGCTTTAAAGCTGTTTTTTAAAATGACACATTTTACTTGGGGTGGATGTTAAGGGTTTGGGACCCTTCCTTGGACTGTGGTCTGTCTTTGAGCATCTCAGGTGCAGATTCTGAGAATCGGGAGAAGACCACAGACAACCAATCTCGTCTGGGCACAGAACCAGCACCAGAGAAGACATCCTCATGCCTGGCCCAGTCCCAACCCTCCTCTGCTTGGCCAGCTAAGTCAGATGAAAAGAGATGTTCAGCGGATACTGATAACATGGATGGGACCTTGAGTAAGGACAACAAAGACACTCTGTGCACTGCACACGAGGAGGAGGTGAGATTTGACAAACCTCAGAGCCAAACTCCAGTTCTGTAGGTCAGAATGTCCAGTTGTTTAATTCCAGTCCTGGAGGGCCAAATTAAAAAAGGGTTTTTTTGTCTGTTGTTGTAGGCATCCTGTGAAGGCCTTGCAAACAAGCAATCCGTTAGTTAAATTACACATTTGCTAAAAACACCAAACCAGGAAACACTGCTGCTATCCAAGATTTGGGTTTCAGATCTCTGCTCTAGAGCCATTCATAGAGTCATATTGAGACACACCCAGAACTCTTGCCTGAAATCTTGTGATTGGACAGCTTCTATGAAAGACAGGTCCCAGCTGCATTATTCAACTAACCTAACCACTTCCTGAAATACCGGCTAGTATTCCTATTAATAAAGGAGTCAATATATTACATTGTATTGTGTAAAACAATATCAAACAGAATAGGAAATATGAAAACACTGTCTGTGATGTTTTTCATTGCAGGAAACTGAAGACTCAGAGCAGAGTGTGAGTGTGTCTGAAGATGAGACCATCAGTCAAGGTGAGGACCCCAGGCAGAAGAGGAGGGAGACCTCCTGTGAAACCAAGTTGGAAGAGGTGCTGGTAGGCCAGTGGGAGGTGCTCTTGCCTCTGGACCAAGCAGAAATCCAATGTCCCAGCACAGTGACAGGGCACAGTGTAGGAGGAGGGGTCCTGGCCCTGGACAAATTCACCAAAGAAAAAGACTTCCTCCATCTGACTAATTGTCCTCAATACTTTTTCTCCTCTATATTTCCAACAACTTATCAGGCACTCAGAACGGGGGATCCAATAGCGAGGCCACAACAAAAGTTATTTAGAAAATAAGGTCTTTATTTTCTCAGGGTAGGTTGGTACAGCGAGGGTCAATAGCCAGCAAACAGTTATAGCAGGGATAAGGCAGTTCGTAAGCGATTGTCCAGGCAAAGGGTCTCCAGCAAACAGATGTATTGAGGATAATCCAAAGAATAGTCGCGGTCAGAGGCAATGGGTCGAAAACAAACAGGCTAATTAAACAGAGACACAATCCAGAAACA
This sequence comes from Conger conger, assembly GCF_963514075.1. Classification (NCBI taxonomy): domain Eukaryota; kingdom Metazoa; phylum Chordata; class Actinopteri; order Anguilliformes; family Congridae; genus Conger; species Conger conger. The sequence goes on along the minus strand of NC_083771.1, from coordinate 47,163,050 downwards.
AAGGTGAATAAACAGAAGTGGGTCAAAAAACTACGGGTCAGAACACGAGTGAAGGAATAAGCTAAACTCGATGGTCGGGGACGAAACAGGTCAAAACAGGTACCAATACGAAAATGCTGGAGAGTATGGAATAAACACATAACAATCTGGCAACTAACTGCCTGGACAGAGGGGATTTAAACACAGGTAACGAGAGTGAATGGGAGTCATCAAATTTTAAACTTTGGTGCTCGCATACCAGGCAGTTAAACGATCAGCCCCTGTATATATTCAATCCCTTATCAAGACTTATACACCAACAAGACCCCTCCGTTCTGCCACTTCGTGCCATCTGGCGCCTCCTCCTCGCCACACCTGCACCTCACGCTCACGACTGCTGTCTGTCCTGGTCCCACGGTGGTGGAATGACCTCCTGGTGGATGTCAGAACGGCAGAGTCTCTGACCTCCTTCAAGCGCAGACTGAAGACCCATCTCTTCAGGCTACACCTTTCCCTCCCCAACTCACCACCATGATTAGCCTTAGACTGAAATGGCACTCATGTATAGATTGTATAGATATTGTTACTTGTATAGGTAGTGTTATTTTTTGTATTCTAGCAGCAATTGTGGTATGCTAGTTTGAAAGTTGATTGTACTCTTAAAAGGTTCTGATTTTCTGTATGTTTACACAAGGACTCAGAACTGTACTGTCCTCTCAGGTCCTCTTTGCACTTGTTCTTGTGTTTTTATTTGCACTTTGTTGTACGTCGCTCTGGATAAGAGCTTCTGCTAAATGCCATGTAATGTAATGTAATGTAATGAGTCAGGTGGGGAAACAAACAGGAAGTGAAACAGGTGAAACCAATGAATGAAGTGACAGGGAGACTACGGTGTGCACGGAGGTAACAAAAACACAAAAACGCTAACAACATAGGGAGAATACAGAACATGAAAAACACGAAACCTAACACAACTTCCCTTTCCCATGTTCCCACATGTGGAGAATTGTCACAGTGGTGGAAAAGAGGAGCCAGAAACATATTCAGGGGTGCTGGACAAAGGATTGGTTCACTGGCCAGGTCGATAAGTGGCAAACTGAGCATAATCCAAACAGGCAAGAGTTCAAAACCAGGTAGGCAGTCCAGAAGCAGGGCAGAGGTGCAGAGTCCACAAAACAAGAGAAGAGTCCAGAGAAGCAGGCAGGGGTCATAAACAAGAATTCCAGAAAACTTGAATTGCAATGAATGAGGAATGAGACAAACTAGGCGGGGCATAGGAGTGAGGGCGGTCTAACAAATAAACATCAGGTGACACATAGAAGGGCAAAAATGCAATGATGAGGGAGGAACGAAAACGTAACTGGATTCACATAGACGCACATGTAATACAAATGACTCCGGACTAAGGAGTAGACAATTACACAGAGTTAAGGAATGTTGAGATAGCGGAGAGCAGGGGTGAACACTTCGCTGAATTGAGGCAAGCAATTTAGGGATAGAACAGGGAAGCGGAGTTATAGAGCAGTATTGAAATAGAGGTAGAGTTAAGTGATTAAATTACAAATACCCAAAACTAGTGAATGTTAGTTTGTTAGTCAGATGAACATATTAGTGTGTTAATTCTGTGTTAGTTGGGATTAGTATATTAGTGTTATGAAATGGAGAGAAAGCAGGAAATAAGAACAGTGAGACAAAAGGAATTGTGGGAAACCGGAAAATTCCACACAAAAGCACACAGACAGGGGACTCGGGAACAGAAAACATTCAGACACAGACATCACAGGGGAAGACGAGTGCAAAGACTAATGAATATAAACAGAAAACCAGACATGAATATGAAAAATAATACATTTATAAACATACCAAAGAAACATCAGACTTTGGTTCAACACCAGGATCCCAGTAAGGCCTGTGCAGGAGGGAGCAGCTCTGAGGGTGGGGGGAGGGACTCGGCAGGGAGGATCACTGCATACAAGTGTCCCTGAACGCCTCAGAATCACGGTCCAGGGCTAGAGATTAATTGATGATAAACAGGGTACAATCACTGGCCATAGCATCACTCAGGAGTATGAAGCATTCAGTCTGCCAAGAACTTTAGTCATTTTTTGATGTGCAAGTGTATGTATGTGCATTCTTATGATTTTATTACTGTACTTCCATCCCCAATGACAGGAACCAGTCTGGAGGAGCTGCTGAGTGACCTGGGACTGGAACACCACCTGAAGAACAAGCTGACTCTGAGCCAGGTGCTGGAGATTGATGGAGAGACTTTATCTGATGAAATCATCCAATCTCTGAAATCTCTGCCATGGTGTTTCCTGAGGAAGCTGATGATGGTAAATGAGTCCTTTCGTAACATGAGCTGTACCTCGGAACAGGACACAGAGCCCCAAAACCTGGACAGCTTACTGACCACCATGAAAAATCCACAGGACCACAGCAACAGAGTCAACCCCCTTGACCTCATAACTGCTGTATTTCTGTGCTCAGATGGTTTTCTCCAGCAGGAGATGGCTTTGAAGATGTCCATGTGCCAGTTCTCTGTGCCTCTGCTGCTTCCTACATGTGATACCCAGCAGTGCACTTTAATGCTGTGGGCCATGAGGGATATTGTGAAAAAGTACAAGCCACACTCTGTGGAGGACCCAAGAGGGTTTGTAGAGGAGAGCATTGTTCTCTCTGACCTCCCCATGGTCTCTTTTGTGAGGCTGGGAAACTGCAGCATGTCCAAGTCTCACATTCTGAACCAAGTCCTCAGCAACCCTCAGCAGTACCAGGACACCTTTGTTCACAAATACATGGAGTGCGGTGACACCCCAAGGAGGATTTCCAATGGGCTGGTGGAAATCAGCTGGTATCTGCCCAGTGGGAACAAACAAATTGACATCTTCTCTGAGCCTGTGGCTATAGCTAACCTCCGTGGGGACCTCAGAGACTTTGAAACTCAGTACGCTTTCCTCTGCCAAACCTCTGCTACTATATTTGTGTTTTGCGATGACTTTAAATTTGAACAAAAACTTCTGGACTCTGAGCACTTTGAAACTCATTGGATTTTGATCACCAATTCACAGAGCCAGACCTTCAATGTGGATGACTTCAGGAAATTTGTTTCTGAGACAAAACCCAGTGACATTATTATAAAGCATCTGGGAAGGAATGGTGCGGAATTCAACAAAAACCTGCGTTTGGCGATCCGTGGAATTTTAAAAGGAAACATTAAAATGAGCATTGAAAGGATGTCTGCTCTTGCATATGAGCTTGGGATCCATGTAGATGAAGATGACAACTACTGTAAGAGGGGCAAGAAGAAGGCTGATGAAATCACAGGAGGAATATCTGACATATCGAGCTTCAAGGAGAAAGAGCTGCCATTGCAAAGGACTGCATGGAAACAGCTGGCCAAACTGGAGAAGGAACAGTGCAGGATGAAAAATGCTGGGGAGAAAAACATAGAAGTTTACAAGAATGAGCTTGCAGATCAGAGGCAGAAGCTCAGAGAACAGCAGAAGGCTCACAGCATCTCCGATTCTATGTCCCATTTCATCTCCGCGATGTGCAATTCCACAGAGGAGTGCAAGTATTTCCTCAAGTGGATGAGGATCAATCTGGATAATCTGTCACGCAAAAGCCTTCCACCTCTTCGGGCAAAGTACAAGGAACAGTGTCAGAGTTCCTCAGAAAACAAGGAGCTCATTGCTATGTTGGACAGGGAGATCTCCAGCTGCTCCTTGGGGACGGAGCACTTCCTGAGGGAAATGGGTCAGCTGTACGAGTCGGCCTGCTCACTCCCCGAAGCCCTCACCCCAGAGATGAAGCGCCTACCACGTCTCTGTGCCAAGCTGCTACAGGAGGGCTTTCCTCTGGAGCTGGTGGATGGAGACTCAAGCAATATTCCTCTGGAGTGGATGACACAGGTTCTGAAAGAACTCCATGATCTCACACAGGATAAATGTAAGATCCGGGTGATCACTGTACTGGGGGTACAGAGCACTGGGAAGTCCATCCTCCTGAACACCATGTTCGGGGTCCAGTTTGCTGTCAGTAGTGGCAGGTGCACCAGAGGGGCCTTCATGCTCCTCCTCAGAGTGAAAGAGGATTTTAAAGTGCGGCTTGGGTGTGATTACATCATGATTATTGACACTGAAGGTTTGAAGGCACCACAGTTAGCACAGCTGGATGACAGTTATGAGCATGATAATGAACTGGCCACTCTGGTGGTGGGGCTGAGTGACATCACAGTCATCAACATCGCTATGGAGAATTCCACGGAAATGAACTATATCCTGCAGATTGTGGTGCACGCCTTCCTACGTATGAAAGAAGTTGGGAGAAAACCCTGCTGTCAGTTTGTGCACCAGAATGTGCCAGACATCTCTGCCCATGACAGTAACATGAGAGACAGGAAGCTTCTGCTGGAGCAGCTGAATGAGATGACCCAAGCAGCAGCTAAGATGGAAAAGAAGGGAAACAACAAAACATTTACTGATGTCATGGAGTATGATCCAAAGAGAAACACCTGGTACCTCCCTGGGCTCTGGCACGGCAACCCTCCCATGGCCCCTGTCAGTGTTGGCTACAGTGAGTCTGTGGATCTTTTCAAGAGGAGTGTGATTGAGAAGTTTATGGAACAAAAATCTGGAAACAGCTCAGCACACACAATCATTGAGTTCCTTGAATGGACCAAGAGCTTATGGCAAGCAGTGAAGTATGAGAACTTCATCTTCAGTTTCCGCAACAGCCTTGTGGCTGAAGCTTATACTCAGCTTTGCACTGAGTTCAACCAATGGGATTGGGCCTTCAGGAAGAACATGTACTCCTGGTTAATGGAAGCTGAGACAAAGGTGTCAAACTTTGGCACAGAAGCAGAATTTAAGAATTTGGATGAGTTACTGATCCACCTGACAAATGAGGCCTTGGTAGAACTGACTAAAGGGGAAACACTCATTTTGGCCAACCTGACTGAATTCTACAAGAGGCAAGAGGGACATGTTCACTTGGTAGTGAAGTACAAGGAAGACTTGAACATCACAGCCAAAACCATCAGGAGGGAGACAGAGAAGTCTGTGAAAAACAAGCTTGATGCAGCGGTGGAGATCAGAAAGGGTATGTTCAGGTTAGAGAGCATCAAGAACAATAAAACGGCCACAATGGAGAAAAAGGTGCAGGGGCTGATTGAGAAATGCAGGAAAAGTAAAGATCTGTCAGATGAACAGCTGGAGGATGAATTTGAGAAGATGTGGAAGGAGACCGTGGCAGAGCTGCGGTTCCCTGGCATGGAAGAACGAGACATTGTGCAAAACATATCCCACCAGCTGTGGGTTAACTTAGAGATGAAAGGCAGCTCAGTACGTGAAATACTGTCAGAAGTGGGCAACTTGTCTGAACATGGAAGAGAGCCATTCAAAGTGAAAAGTGAATGTCTGGTGTTTAATCAAAGGATTTGGAATTTTGACTTTGGAAAGGAGCTGAAGGAGTTCCAGCAGGTAGTTGATCACATCATTGAGCAGAGCAAGCAGTTTGTCGATGAGAAAGTAACAACAAGATCTGATTACCATAAAACATACACAATAGAGTTGCTTTGCAAGGTTGATGAAATCCTGGACAGGCACATGAATCTGGGAACAACTGCTGAATTTCAGGCCAAGCTGAAGATTCACATCTGTGGACATGCAGCACGGGAGTTTAAAAGAATGCATCTGGCTTTCATCCATGCAAATGATCCTCGTCACTGTCTGGAACAGTTCAAGAAACAGTACTACACAGACTTTAAGGACCTGTTCAACAAAAGAGACCAGTGTCAGAAGAAAGCCAATGATTTCACTTCCAACTGTCTTCAACCTGCGGTGAAGGAATACATCACCAAATCTCTGGGCCCTGACCTTGTGGATGAAATGTTGGCAGGACAGAAAGCCATTGCTTTCAGCACTCAAACCTTCTTCCAGTTCTCAGTCCTAGAGCAGCTGCTTAAGCGTGATAAATTTTGGGACTTTGTGGGATACATAGAAAATTACAAGACCTTTGTACATGACTGGATATTGGAGCTGATGGTGAAGCAGTTCTCAGAGGGAGATACCCTCAGGAACATTGAGATTAACCGCCTGAAGGTGATGGTTAGCAGAATAAAAAAAGCCATTGAGACCTCACAGATGAAGGCAGCTGAACAGGCAGCAAGAAGGGGTGAGGAGGCCCAGAACATTCAGCAGTTTATTCAGGATATCTGTAGTAAGCTAGCGAAGGAGCTTGTCATCCCCAAAGACCCCCTCAGCGCAGTCCTGGCCTTAAACTCTGCCAAACCTGAAGACTTTTCCCGGTGTCTGATGGTGCTCGTGGATGAAATGGAGCAGGCTTTTACTGCTACCGAGTTTCAGAAAGGTGGTGATGTGAGGGCCAGGCTGACCTCACTGCCCTTTCAGCCACAGAAGGAGCTGTTTAACAGGGTGTTTGGCTGTGGGAAGCAGTGTCCCTTCTGTTCGACCCCCTGTGAAGCTGGTGGCAGGAGCCACACAGAGCACTTTGCTTCCATTCACCGTCCTCAGGGCATTGCACGATGGAGGAATCTTGTATCGTGTATGTTACTGAGAAATATCTGCTCCACCGATGTTGCCAGAGAGAGATGCTTCATCTTGACTGCAACAGAGGAGGAACAGCATCCATACAAGGACTATCAGAGAATTTTCCCTGACTGGCACATCCAGCCTGACACCAGCATCCAGGCCTCAGACTACTGGAAGTACGTCTTCAGCAAGTATAATAAGCAGTTTGCAGATGAATACGGAGCTAAGCCTGCTGACATTCCCCCCAATTGGAGAGCTATAACTCCAGACCAAGCCATGGAAAACCTGAAGGAAACTTTCTTGATGAAAACAGGAGATTGATTACACAGCCCCTGTTTCAGTCGGGTTGAAAATGCATCCTCTGTGTGACATTAATATTAAATAGTCTGCTTACAGGTACGACTCATAATGTGAAGCAAAACAGAGCCCCAGCCAAGTTGAACGGCATGAACAAACAACAAGTTTTATACAATACAAATAAAGCACTCATCATTTTAAAAGGGAACAGTTGAATTCAATCATCACCTATGTTGGGAAAGAATGAGAATTCCTGGTCACTGATACAGACACTGCTGAATTCCTTATCTGGTTTCATGAGAGATAATACCATCAGCAGCTCATTGTACTCATAAAATAATATTCATACTATAAAGTGATATTGTCTCTATCATTAACTATGCAGCATTTATCTGTACAAATCCTGCCTGTCAATCATCATGGCTGATCTCTGTCCATTGTTCCATTCATTAGGATGGTAAATAGGCTGTGATATTTTAACAGTTTAACAGAGTGAATTTCATATTGTCACCTCCATATTAAAGAACATTTTCTTTTTCTTTCTTTAAAATTTTTTTTTTTTTTACAAAAATCCAAAATATGTGTTTTATCTCGTTAATCATTCTTATAATTAAAGCACATAACTTTCATGTGTCATTGGTAATTATCAGCTCTACATCACTGCTTGCTTAGGTGTTCATTATTTACTGCCTTGTTGGTCTGTTATTTGTTAGATAATCATCACTCTGTGTTATATGTTTGTCACTATTATGACAATATTTTTCCATTTAGAAAACTGAATTGAAACTTTGTTTTGCATCTTTGTAAAACTAATGCATTTCTCCACGACACATTCACATTCTCACGTTAAAAATAAACTTTTCATTTGATTTGAACTCAATGAACTGTATTTTGTTCTGCCTTGAACTGGGCTCAAAGTGAAATTTTTCTCAAATGTAAATTGTAAAAACTGAAATCTCTCATTTTGTTTTTTAATGGTTCAATGTATGCAATCTATGCACTGTGTCTATTGAATGATTTGTTTTGAGTGGTTCAATCTATGCGCTGTGTCTATTCTGCAATATATTCTGATATATACAGTATATAAATGCCATACATTCAATGCACCAATGGCGGCCTGGGCCCTCTCACTTTGCTCATAGGCCCCGCCCAGTTTCTGTAGATTTGATCTTTGTTAAAAAAAAATAGAAAATAATGTCGCGGGGCACATAGTTCCGATGGAAGATGGCACAGAAAAATTTAGCTTTTACCATTTCGCATTTCAGACTCTTTAACAGTCACTTTAACACCCTCAAACCACAACACTGTTTATCCTTCCTACAGTCTATGAATATAACATGTAATATAAAGCGTTACTATACAGTTCAGTGTTTTGGAAATCTGACAGTGACAAACGCAACAGAGCCTGCCATCTTTTCGTAGTGTCGACTTCACTGTGCTACACAACACTATTTATATTTTTATATTTAAGTTTAACTGACCAACTATATTATGAGCGTGCAACTTATTTGGCAATGTAACTAGCTGGTTATATAACTAAGATATGATAGTTTACCACAAACGATGCAACTGTAACTTAAAATATGAGACAAATAAAGGTTTTAGCTAAACTCGCATGATTGAAGATGTAAAGAGATAAAAGAATGTCCAGCTGCCCAAATTGCTCTCCAGACAAGCGATCACTGAAACTCTGTATACTATTGCTTATTTCCAGCTTGGCATTAGGGAGTTGGGTGGAGGAAAGGTCTGGTCTGGGAGACGGGACTTGGTCAATTACTCCTAAACAATCATGTGGTTCTCCGTCATCTGCTGTGGGGAGAAGAGTAGCCGGGTTTAGTACAGTGCATCGTTTGACTGTAACATTTGGTAGTGATGGCAAAACATGTTGGTAGTGCAGCATTCTTGCTGGTGAGAAGTGAGCTCTCTGTTGTTTCAACAGGATGTTCAGACCCTGCATGGGGTAGCCAGAGCAGGAGATGTCATAACCGCAGAAGCAGCAGCCAACCAAGTACCATTCATTCTGCTGTCTATCACTTTAACAGGTAGACCAGCACCAGCTTGTTAATGCAAATATTGAATCAGCCAATCATGCGGCAGCAACTAAAGGTAATGTGTAGGCAGCTCATTTCTGTTGAAAAGCTGGCCAAACTCATCTAAACAATACCCCTCCCTTCCCCACTCACAAAGCAACTTTCCCTCCAAAATGGTAGCCAATCAAATAATCCCTGCATTCCCTCCAAAATGGTAGCCAATGAATCCATTGCATCTGGCCAGCAACAGCAACTTTCCCTCCAAAATTGTAACAAATTAATAAAGAACCAAATCCGGATACCATTGTCCAGTCAGCAAAATCAGTAAGGTTTCTGACATTAATGGCATAATTCCACTGCAGTACATGTGTGTATGCTTCAGAGGGGGGCAGAGAGCAAACATACAAACACACAAACTCGTATTTTGCTAGGTTTACCCCATAAATGAGGACCTCTGCATACAGCTCTATATATGGCTCAAGATGCCATTAAAAGAAGAAAAAAGTGAGGACCAGCCAAAATTACCTCACTTCCCCAAAAGGTCCTCACTTGAAAGGTTCCAGTACTCACGTGGGTCCTCACTACGAGTGGAATACAAACACACACACACTGACCAGCGGTGTCACATGCAGTGCAGACTGGCGTGTGAATAATGCAGCGACTGTGGTATTCCTGTAGCGCTGCTGTGTGACTGCGACCAAAGACCTGTGTGTGTGTCTGTGTGTGTCTGTGTGTGTGTGTGTGTGTGTGTGTGTGTGTGTGTGTCTGTGTGTGTGTGTGTGTGTGTGTGTCTGTGTGTGTGTGTGTGTGTGTGTGTGACTGCGACCAAAGACCTGTATGTGGAGTCTGTGTGTGTGTGTGTGTGTGTGTGTGTGTGTGTCTGTGTGTGTCTGTGTGTGTGTGTGTGTGTGTGTGTGTGTGTCTGTGTGTGTCTGTGTGTGTGTGTGTGTGTGACTGCGACCAAAGACCTGCATGTGGAGACTGTGTGTGTGTGTGTGTGTGTGTGTGTGTCTGTGTGTGTCTGTGTGTGTGTGTGTGTGTGTGTGTGTGTGTGTGTGTGTGTGTGTGTGTGTGACCAAAGACCTGCATGTGGATACTGTGTGTGACGGGAATTCGAACCCAGGACCTCCTTGCTGTGAGGCGGCAGTGCTACCCACTGCACCATCCGTGCCGCCCTGACCTGATATAAAATATATAAAAATATATAAGAAATTGTGTGAAACACTTACACAAATGTTAAATATATCTATATGACTTGTTTACATATTTAAATTAAACATACAATCCACATGCAAGATGACTAGAGGGATGTTATTGAATGTAACCAATCCTTAAAGGTACAATAGGTAACATTGTTACAAGACCATTGTAAATCCCATCCTATAATTGAAAAAGGCTCACTGACATGTTGACTCTGCCTGTGTTTATCGTCCTTAAATTCAGGTTTCAAAATATACCGTTGACGGTCCAACACTCTGTATCAAAAAATTGTATAGCTATACAATAATTTAAGTTCATTGGTTGAAAATTGGTTCTAATTGCCACAGCCAATGGGGTTTCAAGTTCAGCATGTTCACAGAGAAGGGGGAGGGGCGAGTGTTATGGTTTGAAGGTGTTTGTTGCTGCTATTCCTCTCTTGACCGTTAGAAGTCCGATATTACCTATTGTACCTTTAGTACCTTTAGTGATTACACAGCTGCGGCTGAATACAGTCAACAATCTTCTAAGGTAATGCCAAAGTTAACAAAAATAATTTCAGATAAATTTACAATAATAATTCTACCAATTGTATAAATATTTATTGAGGCTAAGCATGTTTATGTCTGTTGCTTTTATGCACATATGAAAAGACTGCAGAGGCAAAAGAGAAATAAGAAATAGAAACAAACAATATGAAAAAAAACAGTTTAACAAAGCGTGAGGCAGGAAAATATATAGACATATATATATTTATACATAGGTAAAATGAAAATGTCATCCTTTAAAAAGTCCTGAAAACTAATAAAGGACAAGCAACCTGCTTAGGTCACATACTGCTTTAATGTATCTATGCAGTGCCAATAGGGCACAATCTACTGCCATTACTGTACTATAGTACACTGACACGTGCTTGCATATAGTCATAGTGAAGGTCTTTGACTTGGTCATCATGCAGCAGAGTGTTGATATACTGACACGGTTCAGATTATGGAATGTTGTGTGATCTGTGATGATTTGCTCTCGTAGTTAATGTAGGCGGATGCTGTGGTTTTCCAACTCTAGTGACAATGACCAGTTCCCCTTCATGGGTAAACAGACGTTGCCTTCCAGCCTCAGGAGGTCATAACACAGTAACATCAAAACTGCATTACATGTACTTCACCGCACTATACCTATTTTTTTGAGGAGCACAGACCTAATATTTTAGGACTACATTGTATTGTCCTGTGAAGCAGAATGATGTGCAACAATTACATGGGTACAGTCTTGTGTAGAAAGTTGAAGACATAGCTCTTCTCCAGTGTAAATGTCTGTATTGTGGATGCTACTGTGTAGTGTCTCAGGTTGGGCTGGAGTCTCTGCCCAGCCTCCCTCATGATTTGTGACATGGTCCACCATAATATTGTCGGAAATATTTCTCTGTCTATTGCCTGGTCCCCTTCTCTGTTCTTGTCTTCGTCGTCCTCCTACTCCTCTTCCTCATCTTCATCTTCATCCTCATCCTCATCTTCATCCTCATCCTCATCCTCATCCTCTCGCTCTCACTGCCTTCATGTTTGCAATGTTCTCACAAAAGAGGTGAGCGTACCTGAGGTCTATTTGTAATGCTGAGGCTCAGACTGATTGGTGTTCAATTAGCGTATAAGTGTTTTCATGTGTGTGTGGGTGCCAATTTCAGGTATGTTTTGCATTTTGAATATGAGGTGTTTTTCCGATGATTGCGAGATATTTCAAAGTGTCTAATGTAGGAAACAGTGTGTAGTGTTTTGCAGAATTGCAAACAAAGTACAAAGAAGAAAATGTTTGCCTTTGCTTAAGGCATGGTTACTCATGTTAAGGTTTTGATGCTTTTGTCTAAGCATTCACTTTCAGTGTGGAAGTGTAAATGAGCACACTGGCCACACAATACTTTAAGTTATTGTCATTATTCGTTCTAATACAACCTTGAATTGAATGTATTGCCTTTAGAAATTATACTTTTTGTTGGTGGGGTTATTTGTTTGTTGAACGTGAAAACAGCTAAATCCAATAAACAAATGCGGGATTCATCTTTGGTCAATATTCACTTACCTGGAAAAGATTACTAAGGACATCAAGTTCAATTTAGTCTCCATATGATGGAAATCTGCATGATCTTTCCACAACCTACCTCTGGAGAGCAGGCAAAATCAACAGAAATATCGGCTGCTTTTCAGAGTTATCTCTTACTCCAGGGGCCTGTTTCACAAGACAGGATTACTGAGTTAGCTGGATAACTGCCATGAACCCTCCCAACATGGGCTAAAAAAAAAAAAAAAAAAAAAAAAAAGCCATTCTGGGTTTTACGCTGTGCAGTCATCCAGCTAACTCGGTATGACTGCTTCATGGAACAGGCCCAGAGGAAGACAAAGATTTCTGCTCTTAATTACTTAATCACCTTAAATAACTTTAATTACTTCAATACTTCATAAAGACTTGATTTAAATATGTGTTGGAAAATATGGAAACACCACATAGACAACAAACACACAACAGCTCTTAATTTCTGAAACCTCATTCATTCAGTTTTGTGACGGTACAAGAATAGGAAACATGAGCAAACATTAACCTTACTTTGAAATGTTAATAGTACAAGTACTATTCCTGCACTTTATATCCATCCACACATACATGTGATCATCAGCATGTAATAATTATAACTATCATAGTAATATTACTACATGTCTTTAGACTGTACCAGGAGCAGGGATGGGCAGCTCCAGTCCTGGAGGGCCGGTGTTTATCCACTGATTCACTCGTACATTAGACCACAATAAAATGCTACAAGACGAGAACATTTATCAGCTGCTGTTTATCAGGGAATGTGGTTATAAATGAGAGATCATATAAATGATTGAGCACACTTTGCTCAATGTAAGTCTGCAAGTAAACATGCTAGAAAAGTTTTCCTTCACAATTTAGCTAGAGCTCACCAGAAAGATCCACCATATTATGTCATGATCACATACATATCCAGGTATAGAGACAAAGGTGTATTGCAGTAGGCTTTTGGATACAAATCTCAACATTACTGAATGGTCAACCAAACATAGTCTAACCTGATTATTTGAATATACTGTGTGTCACATGTACCACCTACAAGCACAGTGAATATACATTACATTATTGGCATTTGGCAGACGCTCTTATCCAGAGCGACGTACAACAAAGTGCATACCCATAACCAGGGATAAGTTCGCTGAAAGACCCAAGAGGGAAGTACAATTTCAACTGCTATCTGTACAACAGAGATAAGGACGAGGACCTTTTTTTTTTTTTTTTTTGAGAACAAAGAAACAAACAGAGCAAAAGTGACCAAAGTTAACTATCCAAACACTGCTTACCTAGCCAACTAAAAATACAGATACACAAAGCAAGTCACAGAGACAACAATTAAGGTTCACAGGGAGGTAGGGAGGGATGGGGAGAGGTGCTGCTTGAAGAGGTGTGTCTTCAGCTTGCACTTGAAGGTGGGGAGAGATTCTACAGTTCTGACCTCAACGGGGAGTTTGTAAAAAAATAAAAAAATATTGGCCCTCGTCCTTATCTTTGTTGTACAGGTAGCAGTTGAAATTGTACTTCCCTCTAGGGTCTTTCAGCGCACTTATCCCTGGTTATGGGTATGCACTTTGTTGTACGTCGCTCTGGATAAGAGCGTCTGCCAAATGCCAATAATGTAATGTAAAAGTGTCAATTCCAGCAGTGAACCAACAGCAAACACGCCAAACGTAGTTACATATTATGACCAGCAGGTGTCACTGTGTGAACCTCCTCATCAATGGGTTTGTCCAATGTCTTAAAAAAAGTAATAGAAATGTGGATATGTTGATAGCTAGACAAAAAATAAAACAGATAGGCATCTATAGAAAGGCGTTTATGCAGTGAATAATCTACAGAGACCGTGAACATCATATGAAGTGTCAACTATTGTGCATTAAATCTTTTGAGGACATCTCATCCAGGTTAGAATCAAGCTCTCACTGGACTGAATCAACGGAAGTGTTGAGTTTAATTTTAAATAGCCCAATCAAATATAAAACTATCACTATATATTTATATATATATATAACAGCTTGATTGGCTGCCTTGAGAAATTGTCAGATGAAACTGAATCCCTATAGTAGTTGGCGAAAAAAGACCATTTGAACAGTTTATTTTTCTACTTATAGTAGCCTATAGCCAATCAAATCAAATCATTTTGTTTAATCAACAATAAAAATGTTTTAACTGTGTTTCCAATCAATGATTGTGTGTGTCCTATCAATCATGGGTTGGACTTAACCAACAGGTGAGTCTATTTGGCCGATTTAGCAAGCAGGATTAAGATTGAAGTCAAGGTCAAGTTTATGTTTCTGTTGTGTTTTTTTCATACTCCATCATACGAGTACAATGAGCAGTGAAATGTTATTGCTGGCTCCTAAGTGTGCTTAATAAGTGTGCTTAATAAGTAGGACATGCTACATTCAGCCGAGTGTGCTTGCATTTAACACCATGAATTGTTTTGCACTGCAGAAGCACAGAATATGTACTTATTCTGCAATTATGCACACAGTAGGCCTATTATTATTTTGGCCGATTATTCTTTTTCCAAGATAGAGCCATGAAAGCTGATTGGTGTGTGAAGAGGCAAATCTATTCCTGGATTTGCATAATCCCTTCATTTATCATAGCACATATTGTCCTCGCAATTCAACTCGCAATGAATGTAGGCCTACTTGAGGCTACGACTGACAGTGATATAGCTACCATGCATATCTCACCTGAAAAAAGTTATTGATTTGGGGACATGATTTTTTTTTTGTCAAATATACTGTCAGATCATATTCACTGTTTGTTAACCACAGGCAGAGTTATTGACAGAAAGGCTTGCTAGCATAAAGTTAGGGTTCTGGGTAATTTGTCACTGGCATCATTCAAGTGACAGGTGGGTGTTGAGCAGTTGTGAAGGTAGCATAGAGGGATTATAATGAAAGTCAGAAATGAGAGGTAGACGGTATAGGGTGCTATCCCAAAAAGGAATACTGAATATTGTATTGGCAAAAAAATTTATAAATTGGGCTGTTTTTTAAACTGTTTTTTTTTCCTTTTTTGTCTTTTGATTCCATTTTTTCAATTTTGCTTGAAACCAATAAACAAATAACCAAAACGTACATGGACCAATAACCCCTGTTTAAGATGTATGTCACTCAGCTGATAATGAAATTAAGTGCCATCTTTCACCCTCTTAAAGAAACAGTCACACTACTGTATAATAACAACTTAATCATGATACCATTTATTTATAAATATATAAATAGAGCAATCACATATTACAGCATTCACATTTTTAGAGATCATCCAAAGATATATAATCATCTAGATGAGATGAGGAGAAAGATCTTACAAAAGGGGTGCAGTTCTCCATTTAAACCATTTTGACTTAAACTGTTTCATTTCATTGTCTGTCAATATTAAAAGCTTTCTTTTCTCTACAAGAAGTGTGAAAAAAATAAATAATACATATGATATACAGTGAGGTCCAAAAGTCTGAGACCACAAGTGAAAATGCTTTTCTAATTGAATACAAAGTTTTTCTTTACTTGTTATATTATCAGCATAAGAATTTGAGTAAAAAGTCATTGAGAATGTCCACCAGCTTTTCTCAGACTTTTGGACCCCATATGGATAAATAACTTTGATTCCCTGATCAATAGCTCAATGAGGCACTCAGTGAAGGAGCAGCAATTCTTGAGAAATCTATTAAAATAAATTACACGTCAGAGAGTAGCATCAAGGGTCTAAATCATAAAGGGTTATTTATCTGGCTAAACCTGAGGCAGCCTCATATCTGCTGACAGACTGTAAATGACCAGAAGAAGAGGAAACAGAAAAGTGATGACTTCCTGGGGTGAGTTTGTTGCCATGGCACTGCTGGTTGGGGCTACAGTTGTAGTCGTTGCTGTAGTTGTATTGCGGGGTGCAGTTGTAGTCGGGGCTACAGTTGTAGTGGGGGCTGCAGTTGTAGTGGGGACTGCAGTTGTAGTGGGGGGTGCAGTTGTAGTCGAGGCTGCAGTTGTAGTGGGGGGTGCAGTTGTAGTCGGGGCTGCAGTTGTAGTCGGGGCTACAGTTGTAGTGGGGGCTGCAGTTGTAGTGGGGGCTGCAGTTGTAGTGGGGGCTACAGTTGTAGTCGGGGCTACAGTTGTAGTGGGGGCTGCAGTTGTAGTCGGTGCTGCAGTTGTAGTGGGGGCTGCAGTTGTAGTGGGGGCTGCAGTTGTAGTTGGGATTGCAGTTGTAGTCGGGGCTACAGTTGTAGTGGGGACTGCTGTTGTAGTGGGGGCTGCAGTTGTAGTTGGGATTGCAGTTGTAGTCGGGGCTGCAGTTGTAGTGGGGGCTGCAGTTGTAGTTGGGATTGCAGTTGTAGTGGGGGCTGCAGTTGTAGTGGGGGCTACAGTTGTAGTCGGGGCTGCAGTTGTAGTGGGGGCTACAGTTGTAGTCGGGGCTGCAGTTGTAGTGGAGGCTGCAGTTGTAGTGGGGCCTGCAGTTGCTGGAATGAAATGTAATTTTCTTCAGTTGTTGTAACGTACATTTAATTTTCACTATTTACTATTCATGCGCGATATGGATTCACTTACCTAAAAACAGGAACAATGCCACCAGGTATTTTCCTTTCATCTTAAATGTATCTTTTTAAACTTTTCCAACAAATCTAGAAGAGAATCAATGAAGTCAGAATTTTAGCATCATTTCAGAGATCAGAACTTATCTAATATCAATTTGACAAAACAAGGGAAATTAGAAGGCAGTTAAAAATACAATAAGAGGGATTTATTTTGAGAATCCTTTACAGTGTCATTCACTGGCGCTTGGTAAGATATTTTGATCATTTTTATTTCTTATTTCACCGTGATAACAGAATAAATCTAAACTCCAATTCTTAAATAACTCGAAATATTTTGACAAGTGCATCAACTGCAGAGAGTTCAATTATTAGAGCTGCCCATTACACCTATATGTACACAATGTAGTTTTACCAGCCATCTACAAAAAAATATATATCGCCCTGTGTTAATCAGCTATGGTTTCTGCAGCCACTCGTCCATATATTAATGACGCTGTGTGGAAAATGATTAATTTGCATTAGTTTTTAACTGATAAAGGTCCTCTCATTCTCCTGACACAACAGTAAGGAACTTATTCAATAAACCTAATGAGTCAGTTTTAGATGTATAAAAGCCTGAAAGAAATCCCCCTTAGTGTCGCTTCAGCTGGAGACACTAAGCTCAAATCCTCCTCACAATGTCAGTATTTCTGACCCTTATCTTTTGGTATATTTGCATCCTTTCTCTGGAGCTCATGGACCTAATATATTAGTAGCTGCAATGGCGTCCCTAATGTTTGTGCTGTAGTTTGATATTTAATTTGGTGAAAAATGTTCTTAAATCACATCGCGTAATGAACAGAACAGGCCATTCAGACCAACACCGCTTCAGTTTACCAAAGTCCAGACTCGCCTTGAAAACCCCACAGAGTGTCCAACATTATTACTACATGGTAAATGGTTGGCATTTACATAGCTCCTTTATCCAAAGCGCTGCACAATTGATGCTTCTCATTCACCCATTCATACACACACGCACACACTCACACACTCACACACCAACGGTGATTGGCTGCCATGCAAGGTGCCGACCAGCTCGTCAGGAGCATTTAAGGGTTAGGTGTCTTGCTCAGGGACACTTCGACACAGCCCGGGCAGGGGATCGAACCGGCAACCCTCCAACTGCCAGATGACTGCTCTTACTGCCTGAGCCATGTCGCCCCCTTGACCATGACCTGGCAAGATATTCTACACAGTGGCCACTCTTTGTTTGGGAAAATACTTCCAAATGTTACTTCCTGCAACTGGGGTAAGTTGCAAACACTAGCTGGGGATGTATGTAACAGGAACATACATTTTGCTTAAATCAGACCCACTCCATGAAATTTACACAGGAACTTTATTAAATATAAAATGGCCTATTTCTAACATCTGTATTCTCTCCAGGGACACCACTGTCTTGTTTGTCTCCATTGCTTAGACATGCTGAGAAATAAATGCATGGCAAAAGCAATTCGTTTTAATTAGAATTAAGTGTTACAACCATTGCCAACCTGGGCAGCCATTACGTAGCCAGCTAAGGTAGCATGTGGGTTTGAACCTAGCATGCATTTGAAACATCACATTTGACTGGAGAAAATGCTTATTGCTGAAAGTTAAACTGTTTTACCTCCGATATTTTGACTGCTAAACAACTAAACGATGAGATGAGAAATTGTCATTTTTTGGCTTAGAACACCCAATATTTCAGTCAACAAGCCTCTCCTGTGAGTTCATGGGAGTATGGGTCCTGGCCACACCTCGTTTATTTTTGGTCAAGCTGATGCTGTTACAGCTAACCCAATGTTTCAACCATCCCTGGTCTCCCCTACACTTAGATACATGTTATAGGACGGGCCTTTCTGAGGCTAACAGAAAAGGTCTGTGAAAAGATCTATTAGCAACCTAAATTGCGCAGAATAAGATATTAACGAAAGTCAAACTGGACTGGGAAAATTATATAAACTTCTGGATAAGCTATTTTCTCTGGAATGGTGGTCTCTTCATAAATTTTGTCTGAATCATATGTAGCATCCATGGAAAAATACTCAAAAAATACTCAAAAATAATCAAAAACACTTCATTTCTGCTCAATAAAAGACTTGCATTATAAGAAATAATAAATATATGTTTAATTTTAATAAATATGTTTAATTTCAATCATCACTTACCTTCGTTTGGCAATGCTTTTCAGGCACTTAAAAAGGTAGTCTTCTGCGAGAGCTTGCGTCCTACGCGGTTTTTTCAGCCGAAATTATTGTGAAGCTGAAGTGAACACTTAGGTGATGTTCCTCTAAAGCTCTGCCTTAGTCCTGCCACATTTATAACAAGACAAGATGACGTCAAATTACTGACACCCTAAATATGTCGACATACTTCGTCTATTAATAAAACAGGTTGCCCCATTTGGCATAAATTTTTGTTGCCACACCCTGTGACGTACTGGAAGGTAGACACACAAAATGTCCAGGATATTCAAAATGCCAAATGCCCGAGCTAGATAGTTACCATCTTAGCTCATCGATTTAAGTCACATACACCCTCTACTTATGGAAGAAGGAACATTGACATTTTGGGGTTTAGCACTCCTATTGTGTCAGGGTCAAATCTGACCCGTTCTTTTGTATCTAGTTTTTTGTATTGGAACAGGGTTCCAGGATATCCTCAAAAACAGCAATATAAACAAAACAAAACCAGTGGTCACCATTTTATTCAATTCTGAAGATCCTGTTGTCTGGTTACATCATCTTTGGTGTTACGGGTAAAATTTGACCCGGCACTGAAAAGTTGTTTGTAGTTCTGTGGATCAAATTTGACTCAAACAAGATCTTTGGGTCTAGGGGAGAGAGAGCACACACACACGCAAACAGACACACACATGCACAGTCACACACACAAGGAAAGACAGATACATCCTCTTCAATGCTAAAGAGATTGTTCAAAGATAATGCTGTTTCTGGTATGAGTGAGATAGTGTGTTGAGGCAGCGGTCACTTCCAGATGAGACAATACTGAATTTGTGACTAACTGTGGCTATTAAATATCCCAGCACACCTTTTTGCTTATCCCTAATGCACAGGTGAAATCCTCATTCTGGCACTTTCCACGTGACCTAAACATCCCCAACATCTAAACCTCTCATTCCCAGGTTTTCACTTCAAAAGAGAAATTCAGCCTCAGTTTACCTGCCTGGCTGCATTGCGGTGAAGCATGACAAAACATGAATAAATTACTTTTTTTTAATCAAAAATTATTTAAAAATTGTGACACAGCAGTAAGGACATTGCACATATGGAGTTTGACTTTCAGGCTATGAGAATGCTTTGGGAGATTTTGGGAATCTGAAATATTCAGAAAGTAAAGGCAGAAAACACGACTTCTAATAGTTGGAATACTTTATTGGAATGGGTACGCAGTTTGGATCATCTTTTCAGTGACATTTTGCCCTTTCTTTTGGCCCATATTTATTGGAAACATGCTTCACTTTCCCCACATTGTTTTCTCAAACAATAATGCAAAAATATTACATTAGATTACATTACATGGCATTTAGCAGACGCTCTTATCCAGAGCGACGTACAATGAAGTGCAAATCAAACACAAGTATGAGTGCCAAGAGGACCTGAGAGGACAGTACAGTTCCGAGTCCTAGTGTGACATACAGATAATCAGAACCCTTGAAGAGTACAATCAACTACCAAACTAGCATACCACAGTTGGCAGCTAGAATACCCTGAATACAACAGTACAACAGCCAATAAAAAAACAACGATATCTATACAAGTAACAATATCTATACAATCTATACATAAATGCCAGTACAGTCTAAGGCTAATCATGGTGGTGAGTTAGGGAGGGAAAGGTGTAGCCTGAAGAGATGAGTCTTCAGTCTGCGCTTGAAGGAGGTCAGAGACTCTGCCGTTCTGACATCCACTGGGAGGTCATTCCACCACCGTGGGACCAGGACCGACAGCAGTCGTGAGCGTGAAGTGCAGGTGTGGCGAGGGGGAGGCGCCAGACGGCACGAAGTGGCAGAACGGAGGGGTCTTGTTGGTGTATAGGTCTTGGTAAGGGATTGAATATATACAGGGGCTGATCCCTTAACTGCCTGGTATGCGAGCACCAAAGTTTTACATTTGATGCGAGCCATAACAGGCAGCCAGTGGAGGTTGCTGAGCAGGGGGGTGACATGGGTCACCGTAGCGATGTTCTTGGAGAAGGACAGCCTGTTGTCCATCACCACTCCAAGGTTTCTTGCACTAGGGGATGAGGTCACTGTGGTATCCCCTAGTGAGATGGAAAAATCGGAGAAGGGAGAGGTTAGAGCAGGGATGAAGATTACCTCCGTCTTACCTGGGTTGAGCTTTAGATGGTGGTTGCCCATCCAGCTCTGGATGTCTCTCAGGCAGGCGGAGATACGGGTAGAGACCTGTGTGTCTGATGGGGGGAAGGAGAGAAAGAGTTGGGTGTCATCGGCATAAAAATGATATGAGATGCCATGAGCAGAGATAACGGGGCCAAGGGATCTCGTGTAAATGGAGAAGAGGAGGGGTCCGAGGACTGAGCCCTGGGGGATTCCTGTAACAAGGGGGCGAGGGGTTGACACTCCTCTTTGACTTAAAAAGAAGTATTAAATAATACCAATAATAACAAAAAGTATATTGTTAGTTATATTGCGGCTTTCATACATAAAATATAACTCAAAGTGCTTTACATTCAGCAGTCGGAACAAAAAAATTATTTAAAAACTAAAATCAAAACAAAAAGACTATAAAGTGTCAGACCACCAAACCCTCAAAATTACTTACTGAGTCGATTTATAAAGATGTTTAATGACATACTGACTGGTTTTTAGCAACATACTGTGTTGTTTGAATGACCTAAGTCATTAAAACAAATGAATTTATAAATAGAAAGTTAAAAAATGCCAAGAATTTGCAAATGCCGCACTGCATAAAAGGATGAACCTGCAGACGCTGCAACTAATCATCCAACATTGAATATCCATATTGAACACAGGTTGAAATTAAATGCATGATTTTCGTGCATCTTGTTTGTAACATAATGGTAAATGGACTGCATTTATATAGTGTTTTTATCCAAAAGTGTTGGGTGTGTGTGTGTGTGTGTGTGTGAATAAGTGAATGAGAGGCATTCATAGCTGGAAACCTGTGTAAATGCTGCCGACTGGCTGGCAGTGAAATTGCCTAGCCGTCCTGCGTCTCTGTGATTTCTGTAAAAAATTTGTAAAAAAGCCTCATAGTTTGATTTGGTACATTTGATTAGTGCCAAGGAAAAACAGCAAATTGAAAAAACAATAAGATTGTTTATATCTTGGCATTAATTGAAGTCCATTTCCCTCGGGGATACCACACTCACGCCATCACCCAGTGCAAGGAACCTTGGCGTGGTGATGGACAGCAGACTGTCCCTTTCCGAGAACATTGCGGCGGTGACCCGGTCTTGCAGGTTCTTCCTATACAACATACGGAGAATCCGCCCCTTTCTCACCCCCTACTCGACCCAGCTCCTGGTCCAAGCGATGGTTCTGTCCCGCCTGGACTACTGCAATTCCCTCTTGGCTGGCCTCCCAGCGTCCGCCATCAGACCCCTCCAACTCATCCAGAATGCAGCAGCTCGTCTGGTCTTCAACCTGACTAAATACTCACACGTCACCCCCCTGCTTACTTCCCTCCACTGGCTGCCTGTCATGGCTCGCATCAAATTCAAAACATTGGTGCTAGCCTTCCAAGCAGTTAAGGGGTCTTCCCCAGCTTACCTACAAAAAATCATCAGACCCTACACCCCTGCCAGACCTCTTTGTTCAGCCTCCACAGGCCACTTGGCACCTCCCCCTCTCCGAACCTCTACCTCACGCTCACGACTACTGTCTGTTCTGGCTCCACGGTGGTGGAACGAACTCCCCGTTGAGGTCAGAACTGTAGAATCTCTTCCAATCTTCAAGCGCAAGCTGAAGACACACCTCTTCAAGCAGCACCTCTCCCCATCCCTCCCTACCTCCCTGTGAACCTTAATTGTTGTCTCTGTGACTTGCTTTGTGTCTCGGTATTTTTAGTTGGCTAGGTAAGCAGTGTTTGGATAATTAACTTTGGTCACTTTTGCTCTGTTTTGTTTGTTTCTTTGTTCCCAAAAAAAAATAAAAAAATAAAAAAATATTGGCCCTCGTCCTTATCTTTGTTGTACAGGTAGCAGTTGAAATTGTACTTCCCTCTAGGGTCTTTCAGCGCACTTATCCCTGGTTATGGGTATGCACTTTGTTGTACGTCGCTCTGGATAAGAGCGTCTGCCAAATGCCAATAATGTAATGTAAAAGTGTCAATTCCAGCAGTGAACCAACAGCAAACACGCCAAACGTAGTTACATATTATGACCAGCAGGTGTCACTGTGTGAACCTCCTCATCAATGGGTTTGTCCAATGTCTTAAAAAAAGTAATAGAAATGTGGATATGCTGATAGCTAGACAAAAAATAAAACAGATAGGCATCTATAGATAGGCGTTTATGCAGTGAATAATCTACAGAGACCGTGAACATCATATGAAGTGTCAACTATTGTGCATTAAATCTTTTGAGGACATCTCATCCAGGTTAGAATCAAGCTCTCACAAACTATCACTATACATTTATATATATATATAACAGCTTGATTGGCTGCCTTGAGAAATTGTCAGATGAAACTGAATCCATATAGTAGTTGGCGAAAAAAGACCATTTGAACAGTTTATTTTTCTACTTATAGTAGCCTATAGCCAATCAAATCATTTTGTTTAATCAACAATAAAAATGTTTTAACTGTGTTTCCAATCAATGATTGTGTGTGTCCTATCAATCATGGGTTGGACTTAACTAACAGGTGAGTCTATTTGGCCGATTTAGCAAGCAGGATTAAGGTCGAAGTCAAGGTCAAGTTAATGTTTCTGTTGTGTTTTTTTCATACTCCATCATACGAGTACAATGAGCAGTGAAATGTTATTGCTGGCTCCTAAGTGTGCTTAATAAGTGTGCTTAATAAGTAGGACATGCTACATTCAGCCGAGTGTGTTTGCATTTAACACCATGAATTGTTTTGCACTGCAGAGGCACAGAATATGTACTTATTCTGCAATTATGCACAGAGTAGGCCTATTTTTTTTTTGGCCGATTATTCTTTTTCCAAGATAGAGCCATGAAAGCTGATTGGTGTGTGAAGAGGCAAATCTATTCCTGGATTTGCATAATCCCTTCATTTATCATGGCACATATTGTCCTCGCAATTCAACTCGCAATGAATGTAGGCCTACTTGAGGCTACGACAGACAGTGATATAGCTACCATGCATATCTCACCGGAAAAAAGTTATTGATTTGGGGACATGATTTTTTTTGTCAAATATACTGTCAGATCATATTCACTGTTAACTACAGGCAGAGTTATTGACAGAAAGGCTTGCGAGCATAAAGTTAGGGTTCTGGGTAATTTGTCACTGGCATCATTCAAGTGACAGGTGGGTGTTGAGCAGTTGTGAAGGTAGCACAGACGGATTATAATGAAAGTCAGAAATGAGAGGTAGACGGTATAGGGTGCTATCCCAAAACTGAATATTGGCAAAAAAATCAATAAATTGGGCTGTTTTTTGAACTGTTTTTTTTCCTTTTTTGTCTTTTGATTCCATTTTTTCAATTTTGCTTGAAACCAATAAACAAATAACCAAAACGTACATGGACCAATAACCCCTGTTTAAGATGTATGTCACTCAGCTGATAATGAAATAAAGAAACAGTCACACTACTGTATAATAACAACTTAATCATGATACCATTTATTTATAAATATATAAATAGAGCAATCACATATTACAGCATTCACATTTTTAGAGATCATCCAAAGATATATAATCATCTAGATGAGATGAGGAGAAAGATCTTACAAAAGGGGTGCAGTTCTCCATTTAAACCATTTTGACTTAAACTGTTTCATTTCATTGTCTGTCAATATTAAAAGCTTTCTTTTCTCTACAAGAAGTGTGAAAAAATAATAATAATACATATGATATACAGTGAGGTCCAAAAGTCTGAGACCACAAGTGAAAATGCATTATTTTCTAATTGAATACAAAGTTTTTCTTTACTTGTTATATTATCAGCATAAGAATTTGAGTAAAAAGTCAAATCTTTCAAAATATGACATTCATTTCAGAATGTCCACCAGCTTTTCTCAGACTTTTGGACCCCATATGGATAAATAACTTTGATTCACTGATCAATAGCTCAATGAGCCACTCAGTGAAGGAGCAGCAATTCTTGAGGAATCTATTAAAATAAATTACACGTCAGAGAGTAGCATCAAGGGTCTAAATCATAAAGGGTTATTTATCTGGCTAAAACTGAGGCAGCCTCATATCTGCTGACAGACTGTAAATGACCAGAAGAAGAGGAAACAGAAAAGTGATGACTTCCTGGGGTGAGTTTGTTGCCATGGCACTGCTGGTTGTAGGGGCTGCAGTTGTAGTCGTTGCTGTAGTTGTATTGAGGGCTACAGTTGTAGTGGGGGCTGCAGTTGTAGTGGGGGGTGCAGTTGTAGTGGGGGGTGCAGTTGTAGTCGGGGCTGCAGTTGTAGTGGGGGCTGCAGTTGTAGTGGGGGGTGCAGTTGTAGTCGGGGCTACAGTTGTAGTCGGGGCTACAGTTGTAGTGGGGGCTGCAGTTGTAGTGGGGGCTGCAGTTGTAGTGGGGGCTGCAGTTGTAGTGGGGGCTGCAGTTGTAGTCGGGGCTGCAGTTGTTGTTGGGATTGCAGTTGTAGTCGGGGCTGCAGTTGTAGTCGGGGCTGCAGTTGTAGTCGGGGCTACAGTTGTAGTGGGGGCTGCAGTTGTTGTCGGGGCTGCAGTTGTAGTCGGGGCTGCAGTTGTAGTGGGGGCTGCAGTTGTAGTCGGGGCTGCAGTTGTAGTCGGTGCTGCAGTTGTAGTGGAGGCTGCAGTTGTAGTCGGGGCTACAGTTGTAGTGGGGGCTGCAGTTGTTGTCGGGGCTGCAGTTGTAGTGGGGGCTGCAGTTGTAGTGGGGGCTGCAGTTGTAGTGGGGGCTACAGTTGTAGTGGGGGCTGCAGTTGTTGTCGGGGCTGCAGTTGTAGTGGGGGCTGCAGTTGTAGTGGGGGCTGCAGTTGTAGTGGGGGCTACAGTTGTAGTCGGGGCTGCAGTTGTAGTGGGGGCTGCAGTTGTAGTGGGGGCTGCAGTTGTAGTGGGGGCTGCAGTTGTAGTCGGGGCTACAGTTGTAGTGGGGGCTGCAGTTGTAGTGGGGGCTACAGTTGTTGTCGGGGCTGCAGTTGTAGTGGGGGCTGCAGTTGTTGTCGGGGCTGCAGTTGTAGTGGGGGCTGCAGTTGTAGTGGGGGCTGCAGTTGTAGTCGGGGCTACAGTTGTAGTGGGGGCTGCAGTTGTAGTGGGGGCTACAGTTGTATTGGGGGGTGCAGTTGTAGTCGGGGCTGCAGTTGTAGTCGGTGCTGCAGTTGTAGTGGAGGCTGCAGTTGTAGTGGGGGCTACAGTTGTATTGGGGGGTGCAGTTGTAGTCGGGGCTGCAGTTGTAGTCGGGGCTGCAGTTGTTGTCGGGGCTGCAGTTGTAGTGGGGGGTGCAGTTGTAGTCGGGGCTGCAGTTGTAGTCGGGGCTACAGTTGTAGTGGGGGCTGCAGTTGTAGTCGGGGCTGCAGTTGTTGTCGGGGCTGCAGTTGTAGTGGGGGCTGCAGTTGTAGTGGGGGCTGCAGTAGTAGTCGGGGCTACAGTTGTAGTGGGGGCTGCAGTTGTTGTTTGGATTGCAGTTGTAGTGGAGGCTGCAGTTGTAGTGGGGGCTGCAGTTGTAGTCGGGGCTGCAGTTGTAGTGGGGCCTGCAGTTGCTGGAATGAAATGTAATTTTCTTCAGTTGTTGTAACGTACATTTAATTTTCACTATTTACTATTCATGCGCGATATGGATTCACTTACCTAAAAACAGGAACAATGCCACCAGGTATTTTCCTTTCATCTTAAATGTATCTTTTTAAACTTTTCCAACAAATCTAGAAGAGAATCAATGGAGTCATGATTTTAGCATCATTTCAGAGATCAGAACTTATCTAATATCAATTTGACAAAACAAGGGAAATTAGAAGGCAGTTAAAAATACAATAAGAGGGATTTATTTTGAGAATCCTTTATAGTGTCATTCACTGGCGCTTGGTAAGATATTTTGATCATTTTTATTTCTTATTTCACCGTGATAACAGAATAAATCTAAACTCCAATTCTTAAATAACTCGAAATATTTTGACAAGTGCATCAACTGCAGAGAGTTCAATTATTAGAGCTGCCCATTACACCTATATGTACACAATGTAGTTTTACCTGCCATCTACAAAAAAATATATATCGCCCTGTGTTAATCAGCTATGGTTTCTGCAGCCACTCGTCCATATATTAATGACTCTGTGTGGAAAATGATTCATTGCATTAGTTTTTAACTGATAAAGGTCCTCTCATTCTCCTGACACAACAGTAAGGAACTTATTCAATAAACCTAATGAGTCAGTTTCAAATGTATAAAAACCTGAAAGAAATCCCCCTTAGTGTCGCTTCAGCTGGAGACACTAAGCTCAAATCCTCCTCACAATGTCTGTATTTCTGACCCTTATCTTTTGGTATATTTGCATCCTTTCTCTGGGGCTCATGGACCGAATATATTAGTAGCTGAAATGGCGTCCCTAATGTTTGTGCTGTAGTTTGATATTTAATTTGGTGAAAAATGCTCTTAAATCACATCGCGTAATGAACAGAACAGGCCATTCAGACCAACACCGCTTCAGATTACCAAAGTCCAGACTCGCCTTGAGTGTCCGGCATTATTACTACATGACCTGGCAAGATCCACACAATGGCCACTCTGTTTGGGAAAATACTTCCGAATGTCTTCGCACAATTTTCATCATGTATGGGTAGGGGTGACCTGGGATGATTGTAACACTTTTTACTGTCACATGTACAAGTTCAGAATGATGAGTGTTTATACCAGTGCTCTCAAACTTTGATTTAATTTATGTATGCATTTATTCATTTGATCTGTGTGTGGTTGTCATTGCCATATAAGGCAACAAAATAAGTACTGAGGACCAACTCCAGTTCTGAGGCAGGGTGCCTCGATCAAGGGGGATATTAGGGAGTTCACCAAGCCGCAATTTAGACTCTCAAATTAACCTGACCTGCATGTGATTACCTGACTGCGGGAGGAAAACTGAAGCACCAAAGTACCATGCCGGCGGTGTAAGGAGAGGCCGGGGTAGGGCTTTAACCCACAACCTACCTGCCTGCAGCCGGGGTAGGGCTCTAACCCACAACCTGCCTGCCTGCCTGAGCCACCCCATTAAAGAGTGCTGCCCAAAATTGTCTGCTCCAAATACCAGCCAGTTAGACATCCACTACATTACAAAAATGGCATTTGGCAGACGCTCTTGTCCAGAGAAACAGACAGTTGATTAGACAAAGCAGGAGACAATCCTCCCCTCAAACAATGCACGGTTAAGGGCCTTGCTTGCTTGTTGTGGCTACACTGGGATTAGAACCACCAACCTTGCGGGTCCCAGTCATTTACCTTAACCACAACACTACTGGCCACCCCACTGCAAAAACCACAGAATGTGTGAGTTCATGTAAGATACAAAGAGGTCCACTGTTACAACCTACCCCTGCAACTGGGGTGAGTTGCAAACACTAGCTGGGGATGTATGTAGCAGGAACATACATTTTGCTTAAATCAGACCCACTCCAGGAAATTTCCACAAGAACTTTATTCATTATAAAATGGCCTATTTCTAACATCTGTATTCTCTCCAGGGACACCACTGTCTTGTTTGTCTCCATTGCTTAGATATGCTGAGAAATAAATTCATGGCAAAAGCAATTTGTTTTAATTAGAATTAAGTGTTACAACCATTGCCAACCTGGGCAGCCATTATGTAGCCAGCTAAGGTAGCATGTGGGTTTGAACCTAGCATGAATTTGAAACATCACATTTGACTGGAGAAAATGCTTATTGCTGAAAGTTAAACTGTTTTACCTCTGATATTTTGACTGCTAAACAAAAAAAAGATCAGATGAGAAATTGCGTTTGTCCTTCAGTCATTGTTTGGCTTAGAACACCCAATATTTCAGTCAACAAGCCTCCTCTGAGTTCATGGGAGTATGGGCCCTGGCCACACCTAATTATATAAACTTCTGGATAAGCTATTTTCTCTGGAATGGTGGTCTCTTCCTAAATTTTGTCAGAATCATATGTAGCAACCATGGAAAAATACTCAAAAATAATCAAAAACACTTAATGTCTGCTCAATAAAAGACTTGCATTATAAGAAATAATAAATATGTTTAATTTTAATAAATATGTTTAATTTCAATCATCACTTACCTTTGTTCGGCGATGCTTTTCAGGCACTTAAAAAGGTAGTCTTCTGCGAGAGCTTGCGTCCTACAAGGTTTTTTCAGCCGAAATTATTGTGAAGCTGAAGTGAACACTTAGGTGATGTTCCTCTAAAGCTCTGGCTTTGCACATGCAATATCTGCCTTAGTCCTGCCACATTTATAACAAGACAAGATGACGTCAAATTACCGACACCCTAAATATGTCGACATACTTAGTCTGCTAATAAAACAGGTTGCCCCATTTGGCATAAATTTTAGTTGCCACACCCTGTGACGTACCAAAAATGTTTTGTTCTCTTTATGCAAAGCTGTGAATAAATTAGTTTCTGCCATAATGGAAGGTAGACACACACAATTTCCAGGATATTCAAAATGCCAAATGCCTGAGCTATAGAGCGTTACCATCGCGTCTATCTTAGCTCATCGATTTAAGTCACTTACCTCTACTTACCTCTACTTATGGAAGAAGGAACATTTTCATTTACATTTTGGGGTTCAGCACTCCTATTGTGTCAGGGTCAAATCTGACCCGTTGTTTTGTATCTAGTTTTTTGTATTGGAACAGGGCTTCAGGATATCCTCAAAAACAGCTATATAAACAAAACAAAACCAGTGGTCACCATTTTATTCAATCCTGAAGGTCCCGTTGTCTGGTTACATCATCTGTGGTGCTTTGGGTAAAATTTGACCCGGCAGAGGATATTGGCTGTTGATAGTATGGCATACAACACTGAAAAGTTGTTTGTAGTTCTGTGGATCAAATTTGACTCAAACAAGATTCATCTTTGGGTCTAGGGGAGAGAGAGCACACACACACACACACAAAAAAAACACACACACATGCACAGTCACACACACAAGGAAAAACAGACACATCCTCTTCAATGCTAAAGAGATTCTTCAAAGATAATGCTGTTTCTGGTACGAGTGAGATAGTGTGTTGAGGCAGCGGTCACTTCCAGATGAGACAATACTGAATTTGTGACTAACTGTGGCTATTAAATATCCCAGCACACCTTTTTGCTTATCCCTAATGCACAGGTGAAATCCTCATTCTGGCACTTTCCACGTGACCTAAACATCCCCAACATCTAAACCTCTCATTCCCAGGTTTTCCCTTCAAAAGAGAAAATGAGCCTCAGTTTACCTGCCTGGCTGCATTGCGGTGAAGCATGACAAGACATGAATAAATTACTTTTCTTATCAAAAATTATTTAAAAATTGTGACACAGCAGTAAGGACATTGTGCATATGGAGTTTGACTTTCAGGGTATGAGAATGCTTTGGGAGATTTTGGGAATCTGAAATGTTCAGAAATTTGAAAGGAAAGGCAGAAAACGCGACTTCTAATAGTTGGAATACTTTATTTGAATGGGTACGCAGTTTGGATCACCTTTTCAGTGACATTTAGTCCTTTCTTTTGGCCCATATTTATTTGAAACATGCTTGACTTTCCCCACATTGTTTTCTCAAACAATAATGCAAAAACATACCCCTCTCCGTGTCAGTAAACTCAGTTCCCAATTCAGTCTATGCTCCGGTGACGAAGAGAGGCACAATGTGCTCAACTTACAAGAAAGACGCTCATCAGAGACTAATTTACGACGTAGGCTTTGTGACAAAAAAAGCAATCTTGGTGAAAGGTGAATTCAACCACAGGGGAATGCAGACATGGAGCAGGCTAATACAACAGGTTGCCCCATTTGGCATAAATTTTTATTGCCACGCCCTGTGACTGACCAAAAATGTTTTGCTCTCTTTATGCAAAGCTGTGCGCATAGTTTCTGTCGTAATGGCAGGTAGACACGCACAATTTCCAGGATATTCAAAATGCCAAATGCCTGAGTGATAGATAGTTACCATTGCGCCTATCTTAGCTCATCGATTTAAGTCTACTTATGGAAGAAGGAACATTTTCATTTTCATTTTGGGGTGCAACACTCCTATTGTGTCAGGGTCAAATCTGACCCGTTGTTTCGTATCTAGTTTTTTGTATTGGAACAGGGCTTCAGGATATCCTCAAAAACAGCTATATAAACAAAACAAAACCAGTGGTCACCATTTTATTCAATCCTGAAGGTCCCGTTGTCTGGTTACATCATCTGTGGTGCTCTGGGTAAAATTTGACCCGGCAGAGAATATTGGCTGTTGATAGTATGGCATACAACACTGAAAAGTTGTTTGTAGTTCTGTGGATCAAATTTGACTCAAACAAGATTCATCTTTGGGTCTAGGGGAGAGAGAGCACACACACACACACAAACAAACACAAACACATGCACAGTCATGAACAGAAGGAAAAACAGACATATCCTTTTCAATGGTAAAGAGATTCTTCAAAGATAATGCTGTTTCTGGTATGACTGAGAGAGTGTTGAGGCAGCGGTCACTTCCAGATGAGACAATACTGAATTTGTGACTAACTGTGGCTATTAAATATCCCCGCACACCTTTTTGCTTATCCCTAATGCACAGGTGAAATCCTCATTCTGGCACTTTCCACGTGACCTAAACATCCCCAACATCTAAACCTCTCATTCCCAGGTTTTCCCTTCAAAAGAGAAAATGAGCCTCAGTTTACCTGCCTGGCTGCATTGCGGTGAAGCATGACAAGACATGAATAAATTACTTTTCTTATCAAAAATTATTTAAAAATTGTGACACAGCAGTAAGGACATTGCACATATGGAGTTTGACTTTCAGGCTATGAGAATGCTTTGGGAGATTTTGGGAATCTGAAATGTTCCGAAATTTGAAAGGAAAGGCAGAAACGCGACTTCTAATAGTTGGAATACTTTATTGGAATGGGTACGCAGTTTGGATCACCTTTTCAGTGACATTTAGCCCTTTCTTTTGGCCCATATTTATTTGAAACATGCTTGACTTTCCCCACATTGTTTTCTCAAACAATAATGCAAAAACATACCCCTCTCCGTGTCACTAAACTCAGTTCCCAATTCAGTCTGTGCTCCGGTGACGAAGAGAGGCACAATGTGCTCAACTTAAAAGAAAGACGCTCATCAGAGACTAATTTACGACGTAGGCTTTGTGACTGTCAAAAAAAGCAGTCTTGGTGAAAGGTGAATTACAATTCAACCACAGAGACCAAGTTTGGAAGATTTAATAACTCAATATTTTTATCCAGTCAGAAAAACGTTTTGCAGATGAGGGTTTGCAGGTCCAGCTCCAGGAAGGAGGGGGCGCAGACATGGAGCAGGCAGCGATGATTAGCCACCCCCCCCAGGGAAGAGCCATCAGGCCATCGACTGAAGGGCAGGTTCACGGGCTGCCCCAGGACGGAGCCAGAAGCAGGTGGAGAAGTGGTGGACGATGCAAGGCTCTGAAACGCAGAGGGAATGCAGACATGGAGCAGGCTAATACAACAGGTTGCCCCATTTGGCATACATTTTTATTGCCACGCCCTGTGACTGACCAAAAATGTTTTGCTCTCTTTATGCAAAGCTGTGCGCATAGTTTCTGTCGTAATGGCAGGTAGACACGCACAATTTCCAGGATATTCAAAATGCCAAATGCCTGAGTGATAGATAATTACCATTGCGCCTATCTTAGCTCATCGATTTAAGTCACGTGCACCCTCTACTTATGGAAGAAGGAACATTTTCATTTTCATTTTGGGGTGCAACACTCCTATTGTGTCAGGGTCAAATCTGACCCGTTGTTTCGTATCTAGTTTTTTGTATTGGAACAGGGCTTCAGGATATCCTCAAAAACAGCTATATAAACAAAACAAAACCAGTGGTCACCATTTTATTCAATTCTGAAGGTCCTGTTGTCTGGTTACATCATCTGTGGTGTTACGGGTACAATTTGACCCGGCAGAGGATATTGGCTGTTGATAGTATGGCATACAACACTGAGAAGTTGTTTGTAGTTCTGTGGATCAAATTTGACTCAAACAAGATTCATCTTTGGGTCTAGAAGAGAGAGAGCACACACACACACAAACAAACACACACACATGCACAGTCATGAACACAAGGAAAAACAGACATATCCTTTTCAATGCTAAAGAGATTCTTCAAAGATAATGCTGTTTCTGGTATGAGTGAGATAGTGTGTTGAGGCAGCGGTCACTTCCAGATGAGACAATACTGAATGTGTGACTAACTGTGGCTATTAAATATCCCCGCACACCTTTTTGCTTATCCCTAATGCACAGGTGAAATCCTCATTCTGGCACTTTCCACGTGACCTAAACATCCCCAACATCTAAACCTCTCATTCCCAGGTTTTCCCTTCAAAAGAGAAAATGAGCCTCAGTTTACCTGCCTGGCTGCATTGCGGTGAAGCATGACAAGACATGAATACATTACTTTTCTTATCAAAAATAATTTAAAAATTGTGACACAGCAGTAAGGACATTGCACATATGGAGTTTGACTTTCAGGCTATGAGAATGCTTTGGGAGATTTTGGGAATCTGAAATGTTCAGAAATTTGAAAGGAAAAGCAGAAAACGTGACTTCTAATAGTTGGAATACTTTATTGGAATGGGTACGCAGTTTGGATCACCTTTTCAGTGACATTTAGCCCTTTCTTTTGGCCCATATTTATTTGAAACATGCTTCACTTTCCCCACATTGTTTTCTCAAACAATAATGCAAAAACATACCCCTCTCCGTGTCAGTAAACTCAGTTCCCAATTCAGTCTATGCTCCGGTGACGAAGAGAGGCACAATGTGCTCAACTTACAAGAAAGACGCTCATCAGAGACTAATTTACGACGTAGGCTTTGTGACAAAAAAAGCAATCTTGGTGAAAGGTGAATTCAACCACAGGGGAATGCAGACATGGCGCAGGCTAATACAACAGGTTGCCCCTTTTGGCATAAATTTTTATTGCCACACCTTGTGACTTACCAAAAATGTTTTGCTCTCTTTATGCAAAGCTGTGCGCATAGTTTCTGTCGTAATGGCAGGTAGACACGCACAATTTCCAGGATATTCAAAATGCCAAATGCCTGAGCTATAGATAGTTACCATTGCGCCTATCTTAGCTCATCGATTTAAGTCACGTGCACCCTCTACTTATGGAAGAAGGAACATTTTCATTTTCATTTTTGGGTTCAGCACTCCTATTGTGTCAGGGTCAAATCTGACCCGTTGTTTCGTATCTAGTTTTTTGTATTGGAACAGGGCTTCAGGATATCCTCAAAAACAGCTATATAAACAAAACAAAAGCAGTGGTCACCATTTTATTCAATTCTGAAGGTCCCATTGTCTGGTTACATCATCTGTGGTGTGACTGGTAAAATATGACCCGGCAGAGAATATTGGCTGTTGATAGTATGGCATACAACACTGAAAAGTTGTTTGTAGTTCTGTGGATCAAATCTGACTCAAACAAGATTCATCTTTGGGTCTAGGAGAGAGAGAGCACACACACACACAAACAAACACACACACATGCACAGTCATGAACACAAGGAAAAACAGACATATCCTTTTCAATGCTAAAGAGATTCTTCAAAGATAATGCTGTTTCTGGTATGAGTGAGATAGATTGCTGAGGCAGCGGTCACTTCCAGATGAGACAATACTGAATTTGTGACTAACTGTGGCTATTAAATATCCCCGCACACCTTTTTGCTTATCCCTAATGCACAGGTGAAATCCTCATTCTGGCACTTTCAACGTGACCTAAACATCCCCAACGTCTAAACCTCTCATTCCCTGGTTTTCCCTTCAAAAGAGAAAATGAGCCTCAGTTTACCTGCCTGGCTGCATTGCGGTGAAGCATGACAAGACATGAATAAATTACTTTTCTTATCAAAAATTATTTAAAAATTGTGACACAGCAGTAAGGACATTGCACATATGGAGTTTGACTTTCAGGCTATGAGAATGCTTTGGGAGATTTTGGGAATCTGAAATGTTCAGAAATTTGAAAGGAAAGGCAGAAAACGCGACTTCTAATAGTTGGAATACTTTATTGGAATGGGTACGCAGTTTGGATCATCTTTTCAGTGACATTTAGCCCTTTCTTTTGGCCCATATTTATTTGAAACATGCTTCACTTTCCCCACATTGTTTTCTCAAACAATAATGCAAAAACATACCCCTCTCCGTGTCAGTAAACTCAGTTCCCAATTTAGTCTATGCTCCAGTGACGACCAGCGGCACAATGTGCTCAACTTACTAGAAAGACGCTCATCAGAGACTAATTTACGACGTAGGCTTTGTGACTGTCAAAAAAAGCAATCTTGGTGAAAGGTGAATTACAATTCAACCACAGAGACCAAGTTTGGAAGATTTAATAACTCAATATTTTTATACAGTGAAAAAAAAAATTATGAGTGTGTCACTGAAAACAGGTACAGATACGCACATACAGCATATGCGTCATTAAGTATTTCGCAATATTGAACTGATTGCAATTTGCCTTGAGGCAGAAGAAAACTGAAGTACGGTAGCATTAATTACAGGAGCTATTTTAAGAAGTTGTCAGACAGAGTTTGCGTGCGGCTCTTTATTTGCTTTGGCCACAGAAGGGCTGTTATAGTCTGAGCAGACCACAAATTTAATTCCGTTCATGTATATGGTTTTTACCTATCATTTGCTGTGTTAGACCGCCATCTACTGACCATTAATGGTAATCAGCATACTTTCTGCTTCGTGGTCAGCTACGTGAGAGATGTCGATCGAGAAACGTTGTTCGTTTGCTGTCTCCGGACAAATTTGCTATTTCACCTGCTTATAAGTTATTCTTACCCCCACGAGGGCAATGCCGGTAGGTACAAACTGTTTTACATAAACATGTGTTTTGAAAGAAGTGTAAGAAACATGTAATACGCTACTTTTAAGCTATGAAAAGGTTTTCCTTTGTTCTCCATAACGGCGGCAATTGCGACATGTGCGCGGCTAGCAAATGTGTTTCATAGCCTAGGAGAATTCAACGATTTACACATGCAATGAGACAAATAGACTGAAAATAGTTTTATTTGTATTTATAGTTTTACAGCATAAATAAAGGAAAGGAAAAAAAGAACGAAGATTTCCTGCATCGACGTTCTTTGTTCGTCCTAGCCTCGCGGTTGTAAACTTGCTGGATAGCTGAGTTGCCCTACACTTAGTGAGGCCAGTACAAGGGCTTTTTCATGAAAATGTATTTATTTTACTTAAAAACAAGTATTAAATAATAACAATAAGCTGTAGTTATATTGCACCTTTCATACATAAAATATAACTCAAAGTGCTTTACATTCAGCAGTAAGAACAAAAAAATAATTTAAAATTCTTTTAAATTATTTACTGAGTTGATTTCTAAAGATGTTTAATGACATACTGACTGGTTTTAGCAACATACTGTGTTGTTTGAATGACCTAAGTCATTAAAACAAATGAATTTATAAATAGAAAGTTAAAAAATGCCAAGAATTTGCAAATGCCGCACTGCATAAAAGGAT
Organism: Conger conger; assembly: GCF_963514075.1. NCBI lineage: Eukaryota > Metazoa > Chordata > Actinopteri > Anguilliformes > Congridae > Conger > Conger conger. Next base: position 47,126,504 of record NC_083771.1, on the reverse strand, counting down.
GAACCTGAAGACGCTGCAACTAATCATCCAACATTAAATATCCATATTGAACACAGGTTGAAATTAAATGCATGTTTTTCGTGCATCTTGTTTGTAATATAATGGTAAATGGACTGCATTTATAGAGTGCTTTTATCCAAAAGTGTTTGTGTGTGTGTGTGTGTGTGTGTGTGTGGGGGGGGGTGGGGGTGGGTGGGTGTGTGTGTGTGTGTGAATAAGTGAATGAGAGGCATTCATAGCTGGAAACCTGTGTAAATGCTGCCGACTGGCTGGGAGTGAAATTGCGTAGCCGTCCTGCCTCTCTGTGATTTCTGTAAAATTTTATTAGTGCCAAGGAAAAAGAGCAAATTGAAAAAACAACATGATTGTTTATAGTGAAGTGTCAATTCCAGCAGTGAACCAACAGCAAACACGCCAAACGTAGTTACATATTATGACCAGCAGGTGTCACTGTGTGAACCTCCTCATCAATGGGTTTGTCCAATGTCTTAAAAAAGTAATAGAAATGTGGATATGTTGATAGCTAGACAAAAAATAAAACAGATAGGCATCTATAGATAGGCGTTTATGCAGTGAATAATCTACAGAGACCGTGAACATCATATGAAGTGTCAACTATTGTGCATTAAATCTTTTGAGGACATCTCATCCAGGTTAGAATCAAGCGCTCACTGGACTGAATCAGTGGAAGTGTTGAGTTTAATTTTAAATAGCCCAATCTAATATAAAACTATCACTATATATTTATATATATATAAAACGGCTTGATTGGCTGCCTTGAGAAATTGTCAGATGAAACTGAATCCATATAGTAGTTGGCGAAAAAAGACCATTCAAACAGTTTATTTTTCTACTTATAGTAGCATATAGTCGATCAAATCATTTTGTTTAATCAACAATAAAAATGTTTTAACTGTGTTTCCAATCAATGATTGTGTGTCCTATCAATCGTGGGTTGGACTTAACCAACAGGTGAGTCTATTTGGCCGATTTAGCAAGCAGGATTAAGGTCGAAGTCAAGGTCAAGTTAATGTTTCTGTTGTGTTTTTTTCATGCTCCATCATACGAGTACAATGAGCAGTGAAATGTTATTGCTGGCTCCTAAGTGTGCTTAATAAGTGTGCTTAATAAGTAGGACATGCTACATTCAGCCGAGTGTGCTTGCATTTAACACCATTAATTGTTTTGCACTGCAGAAGCACAGAATATGTACTTATTCTGCAATTAGGCACGCAGTAGGCCTATTATCCTTTTGGCCGATTATTCTTTTTCCAAGATAGAGCCATGAAAGCTGATTGGTGTGTGAAGAGGCAAATCTATTCCTGGATTTGCATAATCCCTTCTTTTATCATGGCACATATTGTCCTCACAATTCAACTCGCAATGAGGCTACAACTGACAGTGATATAGCTATCAAGCATATCTCACCTGAAAAAAGTTATTGATTTGGGGACATGATTTTTTTTTGTCAAATATACTGTCAGATCATATTCACTGTTTGTTAACCACAGGCCACAGTTATTGACAGAAAGGCTTGCTAGCATAAAGTTAGGGTTCTGGGTAATTTGTCACTGGCATCAGTCAAGAGACAGGTGGGTGTTGAGCAGTTGTGAAGGTAGTACAGAGGGATTATAATGAAAGTCAGCGATGAGAGGAAGACGGTATAGGGTGCTATCCCAAAAAGGAATACTGAATATTGGCAACAAAAAAAAACTCAATTGGGCTGTTTTTTAAACTGGTTTTCTCCTTTTTTGTCTTTTGATTCAATTTTTTCAATTTTGGTTTAAACCAATAAACAAATGATCAAAACGTACATGGACCAATAACCCCTGTTTAAGATGTACTCTGCTGATAATGAAATGAAGTGCCTTCTTTCACCCTCTTAAAGAAACAGTCACACACTACTGTATAATAACAACTTGATCATGATACCATTTATTTATAAATATATAAATAGAGCAATCACATATTACAGCATTCACATTTTTAGAGATCATCCAAAGATATATAAACATCTAGATGAGATGAGGAGAAAGATCTTACAAAAGGGGTGCAGTTCTCCATTTAAACCATTTTGACTTAAACAGTTTCATTTCATTGTCTGTCTGGATTACAATATTAAGAGCTTTTTTTTCTGTGTGAAAAAAATAAGTAATACCTGTGATACACAGTGAACTCTAAAAGTCTGAGACCACGAGTGAAAATGCATTCTTTTCTAATTGTATATAAAGTTTTTATTTACTAATTATATTATCAGCATAAGAATTTGAGTGAAAAGTCAAATCTTTCAAAATATGACATTCATTTCAGAATGTCCACCAGCTTTTCTCTTTTGGACTTTTGGACCCCAAAGGATAAATAACTTTGATTCCCTGATCAATAGCTCAATGAGCCACTCAGTGAAGGAGCAGCAATTCTTGAGGAATCTATTCAAATAAATTACACATCAGAGAGTAGCATCAAGGGTCTAAATCATAAAGGGTTATTTATCTGGCTAAAACTGAGGCAGCCTCATATCTGCTGACAGACTGTAAATGACCAGAAGAAGAGGAAACAGAAAAGTGATGACTTCCTGGGGTGAGTTTGTTGCCATGGCACTGCTGGTTGTAGGGGCTGCAGTTGTAGTTGTTGCAGGAGCTGCACTTGTTGTAGAAGGGGGGGTTGTTGTTGTAACAGGGGCTGCAGTTGTTGATGCAGGGGCTGCAGATGTTGTTGTTGCAGTTGTTGTAGAAGGGGGGGTTGTTGTTGCTGTAGCTGTGGGTGCAGTTGTTGATGCAGGGGCTGCACTTGCTGTAACTGTGGATGCAGTTATTGATACACGGGATGCAGTTGTTGATGCAGGGGATGCAGATGTTGATGCAGGGGCTGCACTTGCTGTAGCTGGGGATGCAGTTGTTGATGCAGGAGCTACACTTGCTGTAGCTGTGGATGCAGTTGTTGATGCAGGAGCTGCACTTGCTGTAGCTGTGGGTGCAGTTGTTGATACACGGGATGCAGTTGTTGATGCAGGGGATGCAGATGCTGATGCAGGAGCTGCACTTGCTGTAGCTGTGGATGCAGTTGTTGATGCAGGAGCTGCACTTGCTGTAGCAGGGGATGCAGTTGTTGATGCAGGAGCTGCACTTGCTGTAGCTGTGGATGCAGTTGTTGATGCAGGAGCTGCACTTGCTGCAGCAGGGGATGCAGTTGTTGAAGCAGGGGCTGCACTTGCTGTAGCTGTGGATGCAGATGTTGATGCTGGAGCTGCACTTGCTGTAGTAGGGGATGCAGTTGATGCAGGAGCTGCAATTGCTGTAGCTGGGGATGCAGATGTTGATGCAGGGGCTGCAGATGTTGTTGCAGGAGCTGCACTTGCTGTAGCAGGGGATGCAGTTGTTGATGCAGGAACTGCACTTGCTGTAGCTGGAGATGCAGATGTTGATGCAGGAGCTGCAATTGCTGTAGCTGGGGATGCAGATGGTGATGCAGGGGCTGCAGATGTTGATACAGGAGCTGCACTTGCTGTAACTGGGGATGCAGTTGTTGATGCAGGGGATGCAGATGTTGATGCAGGAGCTGCACTTGCTGTAGCTGTGGATGCAGTTGATGATGCAGGAGCTGCACTTGCTGTAGCTGGGGATGCAGATGGTGATGCAGGGGCTGCAGATGTTGATACAGGAGCTGCACTTGCTGTAGCTGGGGATGCAGATGTTGATGCAGGAGCTGCAATTGCTGTAGCTGGGGATGCAGATGGTGATGCAGGGGCTGCAGATGTTGATACAGGAGCTGCACTTGCTGTAGCTGGGGATGCAGATGTTGATACAGGGGATGCAGTTGATGCAGGAGCTGCACTTGCTGTGGCTGGGGATGCAGTTGTTGATGCAGGAGCTGCAATTGCTGTAGCTGGGGATGCAGATGGTGATGCAGGGGCTGCAGATGTTGATACAGGAGCTGCACTTGCTGTAGCTGGGGATGCAGATGTTGATGCAGGAGCTGCAATTGCTGTAGCTGGGGATGCAGATGGTGATGCAGGGGATGCAGATGCTGATGCAGGAGCTGCACTTGCTGTAGCTGTGGATGCAGTTGTTGATGCAGGAACTGCACTTGCTGTAGCTGGAGATGCAGATGTTGATGCAGGAGCTGCAATTGCTGTAGCTGGGGATGCAGATGGTGATGCAGGGGCTGCAGATGTTGATACAGGAGCTGCACTTGCTGTAGCTGGGGATGCAGATGTTGATGCAGGAGCTGCAATTGCTGTAGCTGGGGATGCAGATGGTGATGCAGGGGCTGCAGATGTTGATACAGGAGCTGCACTTGCTGTAGCTGGGGATGCAGATGTTGATACAGGGGATGCAGTTGATGCAGGAGCTGCACTTGCTGTGGCTGGGGATGCAGTTGTTGATGCAGGAGCTGCACTTGCTGTAGCTGGGGATGCAGATGGTGATGCAGGGGCTGCAGATGTTGATACAGGAGCTGCACTTGCTGTAGCTGGGGATGCAGATGTTGATGCAGGAGCTGCAATTGCTGTAGCTGGGGATGCAGATGGTGATGCAGGGGCTGCAGATGTTGATACAGGAGCTGCACTTGCTGTAACTGGGGATGCAGTTGTTGATGCAGGGGATGCAGATGCAGGAGCTGCACTTGCTGTAGCTGTGGATGCAGTTGATGATGCAGGAGCTGCACTTGCTGTAGCTGGGGATGCAGATGTTGATGCAGGAGCTGCACTTGCTGGAGCTGTGGATGCAGTTGTTGATGCAGGAGCTGCACTTGCTGTAGCTGGGGAGGCAGTTGTTGATGCAGGCGCTGCACTTGCTGTAGCTGGGGATGCAGATGTTGATACAGGGGATGCAGTTGATGCAGGAGCTGCACTTGCTGTGGCTGGGGATGCAGTTGTTGATGCAGGAGCTGCAATTGCTGTAGCTGGGGATGCAGATGGTGATGCAGGGGCTGCAGATGTTGATACAGGAGCTGCACTTGCTGTAGCTGGGGATGCAGATGTTGATGCAGGAGCTGCAATTGCTGTAGCTGGGGATGCAGATGGTGATGCAGGGGCTGCAGATGTTGATACAGGAGCTGCACTTGCTGTAACTGGGGATGCAGTTGTTGATGCAGGGGATGCACTTGCTGTAGCTGGGGATGCAGATGGTGATGCAGGGGCTGCAGATGTTGATACAGGAGCTGCACTTGCTGTAGCTGGGGATGCAGATGTTGATGCAGGAGCTGCAATTGCTGTAGCTGGGGATGCAGATGGTGATGCAGGGGCTGCAGATGTTGATACAGGAGCTGCACTTGCTGTAGCTGGGGATGCAGATGTTGATGCAGGAGCTGCAATTGCTGTAGCTGGGGATGCAGATGGTGATGCAGGGGCTGCAGATGTTGATACAGGAGCTGCACTTGCTGTAGCTGGGGATGCAGATGTTGATACAGGGGATGCAGTTGATGCAGGAGCTGCACTTGCTGTGGCTGGGGATGCAGTTGTTGATGCAGGAGCTGCACTTGCTGTAGCTGGGGATGCAGATGGTGATGCAGGGGCTGCAGATGTTGATACAGGAGCTGCACTTGCTGTAGCTGGGGATGCAGATGTTGATGCAGGAGCTGCAATTGCTGTAGCTGGGGATGCAGATGGTGATGCAGGGGCTGCAGATGTTGATACAGGAGCTGCACTTGCTGTAACTGGGGATGCAGTTGTTGATGCAGGGGATGCAGATGTTGATGCAGGAGCTGCACTTGCTGTAGCTGTGGATGCAGTTGATGATGCAGGAGCTGCACTTGCTGTAGCTGGGGATGCAGATGTTGATGCAGGAGCTGCACTTGCTGGAGCTGTGGATGCAGTTGTTGATGCAGGAGCTGCACTTGCTGTAGCTGGGGAGGCAGTTGTTGATGCAGGCGCTGCACTTGCTGTAGCTGGGGATGCAGATGTTGATACAGGGGATGCAGTTGATGCAGGAGCTGCACTTGCTGTGGCTGGGGATGCAGTTGTTGATGCAGGAGCTGCAATTGCTGTAGCTGGGGATGCAGATGGTGATGCAGGGGCTGCAGATGTTGATACAGGAGCTGCACTTGCTGTAGCTGGGGATGCAGATGTTGATGCAGGAGCTGCAATTGCTGTAGCTGGGGATGCAGATGGTGATGCAGGGGCTGCAGATGTTGATACAGGAGCTGCACTTGCTGTAACTGGGGATGCAGTTGTTGATGCAGGGGATGCAGATGTTGATGCAGGAGCTGCACTTGCTGTAGCTGTGGATGCAGTTGATGATGCAGGAGCTGCACTTGCTGTAGCTGGGGATGCAGATGTTGATGCAGGAGCTGCACTTGCTGGAGCTGTGGATGCAGTTGTTGATGCAGGAGCTGCACTTGCTGTAGCTGGGGAGGCAGTTGTTGATGCAGGCGCTGCACTTGCTGTAGCTGGGGATGCAGTTGTTGATGCAGGAGCTGCACTTGCTGTAGCTGTGGATGCAGTTGTTGATGCAGGAGCTGCAATTGCTGTAGCTTGGGATGCAGATGGTGATGCAGGGGCTGCAGATGTTGATACAGGAGCTGTAATTGCTGTTGCTGTGGATGCAGTTGTTGATGCAGGAGCTGCACTTGCTGTAGCAGGGGATGCAGTTGTTGATGCAGGGGCTGCACTTGCTATAGCTGTGGATGCAGTTGTTGATGCAGGAGCTGCACTTGCTGTAGCTGGGGATGCAGATGTTGATACAGGGGATGCCGTTGTTGATGCAGGAGCTGCACTTGCTGTAACTGGGGATGCAGTTGTTGATGCAGGGGATGCAGATGTTGATACAGGGGATGCACCTGCTGTAGTGGGGGATGCAGATGTTGATGCAGGAGCTGCACTTGCTGTAGCTGTGGATGGAGATGTTGATGCAGGAGCTGCACTTGCTGTAGCTGGGGATGCAGATGTTGATGTAGGGGCTGCAGATGTTGATGCAGGAGCTGCAATTGCTGTAGCTTGGGATGCAGTTGTTGATGCAGGGGATGCAGATGTTGATGCAGGGGCTGCAGTTGAAGTTGAGGCTGCAGTAGTAGTGGGGGCTGCAGTTGTAGTGGGGACTGCAGTTGTAGTAGGGGCTGCAGTTGTAGTGGGGGCTGCAGTTGTAGTGGGGACTGCAGTTGTAGTGGGGGCTGCAGTTGTAGTGGGGGCTGCAGTTGTAGTCGGGGCTGCAGTTGTAGTGGGGGCTGCAGTTGTAGTGGGGGCTGCAGTTGTAGTGGGGGCTGCAGTTGTAGTCGGGGCTGCAGTTGTAGTCGGGGCTGCAGTTGTAGTGGGGGCTGCAGTTGTAGTGGGGGCTGCAGTTGTAGTCGGGGCTGCAGTTGTAGTGGGGGCTGCAGTTGTAGTCGGGGTTGCAGTTGTAGTGGGGGCTGCAGTTGTAGTCGGGGCTGCAGTTGTAGTCGGGGCTACTGTTGTATTGAGGGGTGCAGTTGTAGTCGGGGTTGCAGTTGTAGTGGGGGCTGCAGTTGTAGTGGGGGCTGCAGTTGTAGTTGGGATTGCAGTTGTAGTGGGGACTGCAGTTGAAGTGGGGGCTGCAGTTGTAGTTGGGATTGCAGTTGTAGTGGGGACTGCAGTTGAAGTGGGGGCTGCAGTTGTAGTGGGGACTGCAGTTGCTGGAATAAAATGTCATTTTCTTCAGTTGTTGTAACGTACATGTAATTTTCACTATTTACTATTCATGCGCGATATGGATTCACTTACCTAAGAACAGGAACAATGCCACCAGGTGTTTTCCTTTCATCTTAAAGGTATCTTTTTAAACTTTTCCAACAAATCTAGAAGAGAATCAATGAAGTAAGAATTTTAGCATCATTTAGCAGAATAAATCTAAATTCCAATTCTTAAATAACTCAAAATATTTTGACAAGTGCATCAACTGCAGAGAGTTAAATTATTAGAGCTGCCCATTACACCTATATGTACACAATGTAGTTTTACCTGCCATCTACAAAAAAATATATATCGCCCTGTGTTAATCAGCTATGGTTTCTGCAGCCACTCGTCCATATATTAATGACTGTGTGGAAAATGATTAATTGCATTAGTTTTTAACTGATAAAGGTCCTCTCATTCTCCTGACACAACAGGAGAGGAACTTATTCAATAAACCTAATGAGTCAGTTTTAGATGTATAAAAGCCTGAAAGAAATCCCCCTTAGTGTCGCTTCAGCTGGAGACACTAAGCTCAAATCCTCCTCACAATGTCTGTATTTCTGACCCTTATCTTTTGGTATATTTGCATCCTTTCTCTGGGGCTCATGGACCGAATATATTAGTAGCTGCAATGGCGTCCCTAATGTTTGTGCTGTAGTTTGATATTTAATTTGGTGAAAAATGTTCTTAAATCACATCGCGTAATGAACAGAACAGGCCATTCAGACCAACACCGCTTCACATTACCAAAGTCCAGACTCGCCTTGAGTGTCCGACATTATTACTACATGACCTGGCAAGATATTCCACACAGTGGCCACTCTCTGTTTGGGAAAATACTTCCGAATGTCTTCGCACAATTTTCATCATGTATGGGTAGGGGTGACCTGGGATGATTGTAACACTTTTTACTGTCACATGTACAAGTTCAGAATGATGAGTGTTTATACCAGTGCTCTCAAAGTTTGATTTAATTTATGTATGCATTTATTCATTTGATCTGTGTGTGGTTGTCATTGCCATCTAAGGCAACAAAATAAGTACTGAGGACCAACTCCAGTTCTGAGGCAGGGTGCCTCGATCAAGGGGGATATTAGGGAGTTCACCAAGCCGCAATTTAGACTCTCAAATTAACCTGACCTGCATGTGATTACCTGACTGCGGGAGGAAAACTGAAGCACCAAAGTACCATGCCGGCGGTGTAAGGAGAGGCCGGGGTAGGGCTTTAACCCACAACCTGCCTGCCTGCAGCCGGGGTAGGGCTCTAACCCACAACCTGCCTGCCTGCCTGAGCCACCCCATTAAAGAGTGCTGCCCAAAATTGTCTGCTCCAAATACCAGCCAGTTAGACATCCACTACATTACAAAAATGGCATTTGGCAGACGCTCTTGTCCAGAGAAACAGACAGTTGATTAGACCAAGCAGGAGACAATCCTCCCCTCAAACAATGCACAGTTAAGGGTCTTGCTTGCTTGTTGTGGCTACACTGGGATTAGAACCACCAACCTTGCGGGTCCCAGTCATTTACCTTAACCACAACACTACTGGCCACCCCACTGCAAAAACCACAGAATGTGTGAGTTCATGTAAGATACAAAGAGGTCCACTGTTACAACCTACCCCTGCAACTGGGGTGAGTTGCAAACACTAGCTGGGGATGTATGTAGCAGGAACATACATTTTGCTTAAATCAGACCCACTCCAGGAAATTTCCACAAGAACTTTATTCATTATAAAATGGCCTATTTCTAACATCTGTATTCTCTCCAGGGACACCACTGTCTTGTTTGTCTCCATTGCTTAGATATGCTGAGAAATAAATTCATGGCAAAAGCAATTTGTTTTAATTAGAGTTAAGTGTTACAACCATTGCCAACCTGGGCAGCCATTACGTAGCCAGCTAAGGTAGCATGTGGGTTTGAACCTAGCATGAATTTGAAACATCACATTTGACTGGAGAAAATGCTTATTGCTGAAAGTTAAACTGTTTTACCTCTGATATTTTGACTGCTAAACAAAAAAAAGATCAGATGAGAAATTGCGTTTGTCCTTCAGTCATTGTTTGGCTTAGAACACCCAATATTTCAGTCAACAAGCCTCCTGTGAGTTCATGGGAGTATGGGCCCTGGCCACACCTAATTATATAAACTTCTGGATAAGCTATTTTCTCTGGAATGGTGGTCTCTTCCTAAATTTTGTCAGAATCATATGTAGCAACCATGGAAAAATACTCAAAAATAATCAAAAACACTTAATGTCTGCTCAATAAAAGACTTGCATTATAAGAAATAATAAATATGTTTCATTTTAATAAATATGTTTAATTTCAATCATCACTTACCTTTGTTCGGCGATGCTTTTCAGGCACTTAAAAAGGTAGTCTTCTCCTGGAGCTTGCGTCCTACAAGGTTTTTTCAGCCGAAATTTTTGTGAAGCTGAAGTGAACACTTAGGTGATGTTCCTCTAAAGCTCTGGCTTTGCACATGCAATACCTGCCTTAGTCCTGCCACATTTATAACAAGACAAGATGACGTCAAATTACCGACACCCTAAATATGTCGACATACTTAGTCTGCTAATAAAACAGGTTGCCCCTTTTGGCATAAATTTTTGTTGCCACACCCTGTGACTTAGCAAAAATGTTTTGCTCTCTTTATGCAAAGCTGTGCATAAATTAGTTTCTGCCATAATGGAAGGTAGACACACACAATTTCCAGGATATTCAAAATGCCAAATGCCTGAGCTATAGAAAGTTACCATCGCGTTTATCTTAGCTCATCGATTTAAGTCACGTGCACCCTCTTCTTATGGAAGAAGGAACATTTTCATTTACATTTTGGGGTTTAGCACTGCTATTGTGTCAGGGTCAAATCTGACCCGTTGTTTCGTATCTAGTTTTTTGTATTGGAACAGGGCTTCAGGATATCTTCAAAAACAGCTATATAAACAAAAAATAACCAGTTTTGAAGGTCCCGTTGTCTGGTTACATCATCTGTGGTGTTACGGGTGAAATTTGACCCGGCAGAGGATATTGGCTGTTGATAGTATGGCATACAACACTGAAAAGTTGTTTGTAGTTCTGTGGATCAAATTTGACTTAAACAAGATTCATCTTTGGGTCTAGGGGAGAGAGAGCACACACACACACACACACACACACACACACACAAACACACATATGCACAGTCACACACACAAGGAAAAACAGACACATCCTCTTCAATGCTAAAGAGATTCTTCAAAGATAATGCTGTTTCTGGTGTGAGTGAGATAGATTGCTGAGGCAGCGGTCACTTCCAGATGAGACAATACTGAATTTGTGACTAACTGTGGCTATTATATATCCCAGCACACCTTTTTGCTTATCCCTAATGCACAGGTGAAATCCTCATTCTGGCACTTTCCACATGACCTAAACATCCCCAACATCTAAACCTCTCATTCCCAGGTTTTCACTTCAAAAGAGAAATTCAGCCTCAGTTTACCTGCCTGGCTGCATTGCGGTGAAGCATGACAAAACATGAATAAATTACTTTTTTTTAAATCAAACATTATTTAAAAATTGTGACACAGCAGTAAGGACATTGCACATATAGAGTTTGACTTTCAGGCTATGAGAATGCTTTGGGAGATTTTGGGAATCTGAAATGTTCAGAAATTTGAAAGGAAAGGCAGAAACCGCGACTTCTAATAGTTGGAATACTTTATTGGAATGGGTAGGCAGTTTTTGGACACCTTTTCAGTGACATTTTGCCCTTTCTTTTGGCCCATATTTATTTGAAACATGCTTCACTTTCCCCACATTGTTTTCTCAAACAATAATGCAAAAACATACCCCTCTCCGTGTCAGTAAACTCAGTTCCCAATTCAGTCTATGCCCCAGTGACGACCAGCGGCACAATGTGCTCAACTTACAAGAAAGACGCTCATCAGAGACTAATTTACGACGTAGGCTTTGTGACTGTCAAAAAAAGCAATCTTGGTGAAAGGTGAATTACAATTCAACCACAGAGACCAAGTTTGGAAGATTTAATAACTCAATATTTTTATCCAGTCAGAAAAACGTTTTGCAGATGAGGGTTTGCAGGTCCAGCTCCAGGAAGGAGGGGGCGCAGACATGGAGCAGGCAGCGATGATGAGCCACCCCCCCCAGGGAAGAGCCATCAGGCCATCGACTGAAGGGCAGGTTCACGGGCTGCCCCAGGACGGAGCCAGAAGCAGGTGGAGAAGTGGTGGACGATGCAAGGCTCTGAAACGCAGAGGGAACGCAGATAAGGGCCATTTTCAGACTGTGTAAATGCTGCCGACTGGTTGGCAGTGAAATTGCCTAGCCGTCCTGCGTCTCTGTGATTTAACCTTTTTTTCACTCCCATAACGGAAACATAAGACTTCAGCACATTGCCACAATGGAGGACTGCTTTCCCAGGGCTGCCCGATGCCTTCAGGGGTGTAAGTATGATGAATATCACATTTATTCCTGTAAAAAAAAAAAAAAATTATTAGTGTGTCACTGAAAACAGGTACAGATACGCACGGACAGCATATGCGTCATTAAGTATTTCGCAATATTGAACTGATTGCAATTTTCCTTGAGGCAGAAGAAAACAAAAGTACCGTTGCATTAATTACAGGAGCTATTTTAAGAAGTTGTCAGACAGTAATTGCGTGCGACTTTCACTTATCTCTTTATTTGCTTTGGCTACAGAAGTTTTTGTGGTTTTTTTTTGGGGGGGGGGGGGGGGGCTTTTTTATGAAAATGTATTTCTTTGACTTACAAAGAAGTATTAAATAATACAAATAATAACAATAAGCTTTAGTCATATAGCACCTTTCATACATAAAATATAACTCAAAGTGCTTTACATTCAGCAGTGAGAACAAAAAAAATATTTAAAAACTAAAATCAAAACAAAAAGACTATAAAGTGTCTAAACCACCAAACCCTCAAAATTACTTACTGAGTCGATTTCTAAAGATGTTTAATGACATACTGGCTGGTTTTAGCAACATACTGTGTTGTTTGAATGACCTAAGTCATTAAAACAAATTAATTTATAAATAGAAAGTTAAAAAATGCCAAGAATTTACAAATGCCGCACTGCATAAAAGGATGAACCTGAAGACGCTGCAACTAATCATCCAACATTGAATATCCATTATGAACACAGGTTGAAATTAAATGCATGTTTTTCGTGCATCTTGTTTGTTATATAATGGTAAATGGACTGCATTTATATAGTGCTTTTATCCTAAAGTGTTGGGTGTGTGTGTGTGTGTGTGAATAAGTGAATGAGAGGCATTCATAGCTGGAAACCCAAATTAGTTTATGGTTTAAAAGCGGGTGTTAATTGCTGCTGCAGAAAGTTCCCTGAGATTATAGACTTATATTGATCCATGTGCTATGGTGCCGCTCAATAGATAAAATTGTTATCATCTTCAATAATAACCATTTTAGCACACTGAACAACGTTCCCCCAAGGCTAAAAAGAGTTTGTGACAAAACTACTCTATGGATCGACAATACTATCCATGAGCTCAAAAGATGTAGAGCAGCTGGAAGGACAAGAAGAAAAAGTGGACTGAAGGTCCACCGTCCTATTTACAAAGAATACATAGTCACCTATAATAACACTATTCGCACTGTGAAAAATGATTATTTTTCTAGGATCATTACAGAAAACAACAGAAACTGTTGAATCCAGTCCCTGCCTCTGACCTTCATAGCCAAGCCTCGGCTTTTAAATTTGAGGAATTTGCTTCTTTTTTCTTTTTTTTTAATCAAAAAACAAAATCACAACCCATCAGAGCTGGTATTGCTAAAACTGCTGGTGACCTCAGTAGGTGGCTAGTGTAAGGCAGGCAACCATGACCATCCACCAGTGTCTCATCCTCAGAACTGGCCACATGCCTGGACCCTGTTCCCTCGACACTCTCTAAGAGTGTCTTCAATAGTATCTCAAGCGCAGCCTTGAAAATTATTAAGACAATTTTTCCCGATTCCTACAGAACTTCTGTTGTTAAACCTTTGCTTTAGAAACCAAACTTTACATAACCTTTGGTGTGTTGTTCTCACTGTATGTGCCTCCATTAGGGGATAACATCATGGGACATTATGTTAGCGTACGCCTGTAGCGTAGTGGGAAAAGTAAATGACGGTGACACGCAAGGTCAGTGGTTCCGATCTCGGTGTAGCCACAATAAGATGAAAATGTATTTCTTTGCCTTAAAAAGAAGTATTAAATAATACAAATAATACCAATAAGCTTTAGTCATATAGCACCTTTCATACATAAAATGTAACTCAAAGTGCTTTACATTCAGCAGTGAGAACAAAAAAAATATTTAAAAAACTAAAATCAAAACAAAAAGACTATAAAGTGTCAGACCACCAAACCCTCAAAATTACTTACTGAGTCGATTTCTAAAGATGTTTAATGACATACTGACTGGTTTTAGCAACATACTGTGTTGTTTGAATGACCTAAGTCATTAAAACAAATGAATTTATAAATAGAAAGTTAAAAAATGCCAAGAATTTGCAAATGCCGCACTGTATAAAAGGATGAACCTGAAGACGCTGCAACTAATCATCCAACATTAAATATCCATTATGAACACAGGTTGAAATTAAATGCCTGTTTTTCGTGCATCTTGTTTGTAATATAATGGTAAATGGACTGCATTTAAATAGTGCTTTTATCCAAAAGTGTGTGTGTGTGTGTGTGTGTGTGTGGGTGTGTGAATAAGTGAATGAGAGGCATTCATAGCTGGAAACCCAAATTAGTTTGGTTGCTTTCGAAACCAAACTTGGGTTGTGGAGTTTTCAGAAATTACAGGCTGATATCAAACCTCCCCTTTTTAAGCAAGATACTAGAAAAGTTGTTTTCAGCCAAAGACATTTTTTAAATGACAACAATATTCTAGAGAAATGTCAGTCAGGTTTCAGAGCTAATCATAGCACTAAGATAATTAGCGATGTGATTACTAACGCAAATAAGGTTTCAGTTCTGGTTCTTCTTGCTTTAAGTGCGACACAACAGCCCATGGAATTCTCTAACATCATCTTAAGAGCTGGGTTGGTCTCTCTGATTGTATCCTATAGTGGTTTTGAACAAACATTACAATAATCTGGGAGACCATGTGAGAAACATGACATAACCTTTGGTGTGCTGTTCTCACTCTATGTGCCTCCATTACGGGATAACATCAGGGGGCCACACAGCTAGTGTACGCCTGTAGCGTAGTGGGAAAGGTAAATGAGTTGGATACGCTAGGTTGGTGGTTTTAATCTCGGTGTAGCCACAATAGGATGGAAATGTGTTTCTTTGACTTAAAAAGAAGTATTATTTAGCACACTGAACAAAGTTCCCCCAAGGCTAAAAAGAGTTTGTGACAAAACTACTCTATGGATCGACAATACTATCCATGAGCTCAAAAGATGTAGAGCAGCTGGAAGGACAAGAAGAAAAAGTGGACTGAAGGTCCACCGTCCTATTTACAAAGAATACATAGTCACCTATAATAACACTATTCGCACTGTGAAAAATGATTATTTTTCTAGGATCATTACAGAAAACAACAGAAACTGTTGAATCCAGTCCCTGCCTCTGACCTTCATAGCCAAGCCTCGGCTTTTCAATTTGAGGAATTAGCTTTTTCTTTTTTTTTTTTTTTAAAAACAAAATCACAACCCATCAGAGCTGGTATTGCTAAAACTGCTGGTGACCTCAGTAGGTGGCTAGTGTAAGGCAGGCAACCATGACCATCCACCAGTGTCTCATCCTCAGAACTGGCCACATGCCTGGACCCTGTTCCCTAAGATAATGGAACTATCTTCAATAGTATCTCAAGCGCAGCCTTGAAAATTATTAAGACACAATTTTTCCCGATTCCTACAGAACTTCTGTTGTTAAACCTTTGCTTTAGAAACCAAACTTGACATAACCTTTGGTGTGTTGTTCTCACTGTATGTGCCTCCATTAGGGGATAACATCATGGGACATTATGTTAGCGTACGCCTGTAGCGTAGTGGGAAAAGTAAATGACGGTGACACGCAAGGTCAGTGGTTCCGATCTCGGTGTAGCCACAATAAGATGAAAATGTATTTCTTTGCCTTAAAAAGAAGTATTAAATAATACAAATAATACCAATAAGCTTTAGTCATATAGCACCTTTCATACATAAAATGTAACTCAAAGTGCTTTACATTCAGCAGTGAGAACAAAAAAAATATTAAAAAAACTAAAATCAAAACAAAAAGACTATAAAGTGTCAGACCACCAAACCCTCAAAATTACTTACTGAGTCGATTTCTAAAGATGTTTAATGACATACTGACTGGTTTTAGCAACATACTGTGTTGTTTGAATGACCTAAGTCATTAAAACAAATGAATTTATAAATAGAAAGTTAAAAAATGCCAAGAATTTGCAAATGCCGCACTGTATAAAAGGATGAACCTGAAGACGCTGCAACTAATCATCCAACATTAAATATCCATTATGAACACAGGTTGAAATTAAATGCCTGTTTTTCGTGCATCTTGTTTGTAATATAATGGTAAATGGACTGCATTTAAATAGTGCTTTTATCCAAAAGTGTGTGTGTGTGTGTGTGTGTGTGTGGGTGTGTGACTAAGTGAATGAGAGGCATTCATAGCTGGAAACCCAAATTAGTTTGGTTGCTTTCGAAACCAAACTTGGGTTGTGGAGTTTTCAGAAATTACAGGCTGATATCAAACCTCCCCTTTTTAAGCAAGATACTAGAAAAGTTGTTTTCAGCCAAAGACATTTTTTAAATGACAACAATATTCTAGAGAAATGTCAGTCAGGTTTCAGAGCTAATCATAGCACTAAGATAATTAGCGATGTGATTACTAATGCAAATAAGGTTTCAGTTCTGGTTCTTCTTGAGTTAAGTGCGACACAACAGCCCATGGAATTCTCTAACATCATCTTAAGAGCTGGGTTGGTCTCTCTGATTGTATTCTATAGTGGTTTTGAACAAACATTACAATAATCTGGGAGACCATGTGAGAAACATGACATAACCTTTGGTGTGCTATTCTCACTCTATGTGCCTCCATTACGGGATAACATCGGGGGGCCACACAGCTAGCGTACGCCTGTAGCGTAGTGGGGAAGGTAAATGAGTTGCATACGCTAGGTTGGTGGTTTTAATCTCGGTGTAGCCACAATAGGATGGAAATGTGTTTCTTTGACTTAAAAAGAAGTATTATTTAGCACACTGAACAAAGTTCCCCCAAGGCTAAAAAGAGTTTGTGACAAAACTACTCTATGGATCGACAATACTATCCATGAGCTCAAAAGATGTAGAGCAGCTGGAAGGACAAGAAGAAAAAGTGGACTGAAGGTCCACCGTCCTATTTACAAAGAATACATAGTCACCTATAATAACACTATTCGCACTGTGAAAAATGATTATTTTTCTAGGATCATTACAGAAAACAACAGAAACTGTTGAATCCAGTCCCTGCCTCTGACCTTCATAGCCAAGCCTCGGCTTTTCAATTTGAGGAATTTGCTTCTTTTTTTTTTTTTTTTATCAAAAAACAAAATCACAACCCATCAGAGCTGGTATTGCTAAAACTGCTGGTGACCTCAGTAGGTGGCTAGTGTAAGGCAGGCAACCATGACCATCCACCAGTGTCTCATCCTCAGAACTGGCCACATGCCTGGACCCTGTTCCCTCGACACTCTCTAAGAGTGTCTTCAATAGTATCTCAAGCGCAGCCTTGAAAATTATTAAGACACAATTTTTCCCGATTCCTTCAGAACCTCTGTTGTTAAACCTTTGCTTTAGAAACCAAACTTGGGTTGTGGAGTTTTAAGAAATTAAAGGCTGATATCAAACCTCCCCTTTTTAAGCAAGATACTAGAAAAGTTGTTTTCAGCCAAATACATTTTTTAAATGACAACAATATTCTAGAGAAATGTCAGTCAGGTTTCAGAGCTAATCATAGCACTAAGATAATTAGCGATGTGATTACTAACGCAAATAAGGTTTCAGTTCTGGTTCTTCTTGAGTTAAGTGCGACACAACAGCCCATGGAATTCTCTAACATCATCTTAAGAGCTGGGTTGGTCTCTCTGATTGTATCCTATAGTGGTTTTGAACAAACATTACAATAATCTGGGAGACCATGTGAGAAACATGACATAACCTTTGGTGTGCTGTTCTCACTCTATGTGCCTCCATTACGGGATAACATCAGGGGGCCACACAGCTAGCGTACGCCTGTAGCGTAGTGGGAAAGGTAAATGAGTTGGATACGCTAGGTTGGTGGTTTTAATCTCGGTGTAGCCACAATAGGATGGAAATGTGTTTCTTTGACTTAAAAAGAAGTATTATTTAGCACACTGAACAAAGTTCCCCCAAGGCTAAAAAGAGTTTGTGACAAAACTACTCTATGGATCGACAATACTATCCATGAGCTCAAAAGATGTAGAGCAGCTGGAAGGACAAGAAGAAAAAGTGGACTGAAGGTCCACCGTCCTATTTACAAAGAATACATAGTCACCTATAATAACACTATTCGCACATGATTATTGATTGATTATTAATGATTATTTTTCTAGGATCATTACAGAAAACAACAGAAACTGTTGAATCCAGTCCCTGCCTCTGACCTTCATAGCCAAGCCTCGGCTTTTCAATTTGAGGAATTTGCTTCTTTTTTTTTTTTTTTTATCAAAAAACAAAATCACAACCCATCAGAGCTGGTATTGCTAAAACTGCTGGTGACCTCAGTAGGTGGCTAGTGTAAGGCAGGCAACCATGACCATCCACCAGTGTCTCATCCTCAGAACTGGCCACATGCCTGGACCCTGTTCCCTCTCTAAGAGTGTCTTCAATAGTATCTCAAGCGCAGCCTTGAAAATTATTAAGACACAATTTTTCCTGATTCCTTCAGAACCTCTGTTGTTAAACCTTTGCTTTAGAAACCAAACTTGACATAACCTTTGGTGTGTTGTTCTCACTGTATGTGCCTCCATTAGGGGATAACATCATGGGACATTATGTTAGCGTACGCCTGTAGCGTAGTGGGAAAAGTAAATGACGGTGACACGCAAGGTCCGTGGTTCCGATCTCGGTGTAGCCACAATAAGATGAAAATGTATTTCTTTGCCTTAAAAAGAAGTATTAAATAATACAAATAATACCAATAAGCTTTAGTCATATAGCACCTTTCATACATAAAATGTAACTCAAAGTGCTTTACATTCAGCAGTGAGAACAAAAAAAATATTAAAAAAACTAAAATCAAAACAAAAAGACTATAAAGTGTCAGACCACCAAACCCTCAAAATTACTTACTGAGTCGATTTCTAAAGATGTTTAATGACATACTGACTGGTTTTAGCAACATACTGTGTTGTTTGAATGACCTAAGTCATTAAAACAAATGAATTTATAAATAGAAAGTTAAAAAATGCCAAGAATTTGCAAATGCCGCACTGTATAAAAGGATGAACCTGAAGACACTGCAACTAATCATCCAACATTAAATATCCATATTGAACACAGGTTGAAATTAAATGCCTGTTTTTCGTGCATCTTGTTTGTAATATAATGGTAAATGGACTGCATTTAAATAGTGCTTTTATCCAAAAGTGTGTGTGTGTGTGTGTGTGTGTGTGTGTGTGGGTGTGTGAATAAGTGAATGAGAGGCATTCATAGCTGGAAACCCAAATTAGTTTGGTTGCTTTCGAAACCAAACTTGGGTTGTGGAGTTTTCAGAAATTACAGGCTGATATCAAACCTCCCCTTTTTAAGCAAGATACTAGAAAAGTTGTTTTCAGCCAAATACATTTTTTAAATGACAACAATATTCCAGAGAAATGTCAGTCAGGTTTCAGAGCTAATCATAGCACTGAGATAATTAGCGATGTGATTACTAATGCAAATAAGGTTTCAGTTCTGGTTCTTCTTGCTTTAAGTGCGACACAACAGACCATGGAATTCTCTTACATCATCTTAAGAGCTGGGTTGGTCTCTCTGATTGTATTCTATAGTGGTTTTGAACAAACATTACAATAATCTGGGAGACCATGTGAGAAACATGACATAACCTTTGGTGTGCTATTCTCACTCTATGTGCCTCCATTACGGGATAACATCAGGGGACATAATGTTAGCTTCCATGGCTATGCTGGCAACACACAAATATACTGGTTGAGCCAAGGGAGGCAGATGCCTTAAACTCCATGACCTCCTTTCTGCTTGCAATAAATAAATGGATGAGTGATTAATTTCTAAAAACTAAATGAGGAGAACACAGACATTTTAGTCGAGGCAGCCTCCGTTGACATCTAAAAAAAAAGACACCGAAAAACATATCTGTTTCACCTTCATCTGCTTTTCCCTGTCCGTGGTGTTTTTAGTCTACTCTAATCCCCCCCAAAAGAAATCAACGTGTGTAGATTAGAACAAAAGAGAATTTGACATCCTCGTTTGGAGGTCTTTGGACGTCTGGGTTTTCTTACATTACATAAATGGTTGGCATTTATTTAGCCGCTTTATAACAAAGTGCTGTACAATTGATGCTTCTTATTCACCAACTCAGAGAAACACTCACACAAGAACAGCAACTGGCTGCCATGCAAGGCAGCAACCAGCTCCTCAGGAGCATTTGGGGTTCAGGTGTCTTGCTCGAGGACACTTCCCCACCCTCCAACCGCCTCAGGCCACTGCTCCCTTCGGCACACTGCCAACTGTTTTTACACTTGTTTCAGAAAATGACTCTTTTCAATTTCAAGTGAAGTACTTGACACTTTTAACTTTTAACACTGAGTTTTCATATTTTGTATTTCCTGCTTTTCACTTTGAGCGACGTACAGCAGCACGGTTTTAGCACGTTTTTTTAAATTCATTTCTTCCCGTTTGTATTTTCTTTTTCATTACACTATGTTCTGTTATATGTCGGTTGGTAGACCAAGACAAAGATACGAGGAGTGCAATTGTCACTTCCAATAGGAATAAAAGGGGATGTTTTACTTTGCACTTGGTGACGTCATACCTCAACCTACGAAGATGCGATTTCAGCGAGCGTTGGCAAGTTCGGTCCATGCCGATGCCCCCAAAATTACAAACAGCAATTCGTAAGGCACAATCTTCACCTGTTTCGAAACAGCACCTTCCTAGGCCAAGATGTGTGGCGTCCAATAGCAATATATAAACCCACTGTTAATGTACATTAGAATTTTTAACCGCGATTCAATGTAAATGAAAACGAGGTTCTTGATGGACACACTCTGAGAGCAGTGGGCAGTGAGGCAGTTGATAAGTTGGGATCGGCTGTTGTTGTTGTTGCTCAATCGATTTTGAGGACCTAATGACCATCCTGAACAGAAACATGAAAAATTGGAACTTTTAGGCCCCAGGATGTTCCTACGTAGCCGTGCCCAAAATAGTTCTTCCGAAGCATTGTGAAGCATCATGGGTCAGTTCAGGTATTTCCATACTTGGTTTGGTGCGTAGATATCATTTCATAAGTCATACCTAGTATAATATTTGCAAAAGCAGAGCGCAAGACACGAACAAACGTGAAAGACGCCCCAGCAGACAAAAACCCCGCTACCTCTCGCATGCTAAGCAAGCGGGAAAAAGGTATCGAGGCTCTTCCAGTCCATTTGGACATTGGAAAATGTCCTCATCTCATCTGAACACAGCACAAGACTTCAGAAAACGTAAGAAGCCATTGGAGAATGCGGGCATCAATCCCGCTACCTCCCACATGCTAAGCGAGCGCTCTACCATTTGAGCTAATTCCCCACCCACAGAAAAAACGCAGCTATTTGGGAATCACACCAGGATGAGAAAGCCCCCTCCAGAATGGCACGTGCAAAACTAGACTAATGAGGGGGCCGGTTAGCTCTGTTGGTTAGAGCGTGGTGCTAATAACGCCAAGGTCGCGGGTTCGATCCCCGTACTGGCCAATGCTACTTTGCCATTTTTTGGCAGGACTAAAAGGAAAAACAGACACTCGTACCATCAGAGAATCAAACTCAATTCTGAACCTGACAGGAAGGGAATCAAAGCTTTCCTGAGCACAGATGGAATCACACTACTCACAGAGATGGACAAAATCCCTGAAAGGTGTGCCGAACGCTTCAATGCAGTCCTAGATCAGCCCTACAGTATGAATGAGGAGGCAATTGTGAGGCTGCCTCAATTTGAAGTCGACCTGCCCCTTGCTGCACCACCTACCCTAGAGTAAAAAGCCATCAGGCAAATCTCCAGGTGACCGAGTCTCGGCTAGGAAAAAAGGTATCGAGGCTCTTCCAGTCCATTTGGACATTGGAAAATGTCCTCATCTCATCTGAACACAGCACAAGACTTCAAAAAACATAAGAAGCCATTGGAAAATGCTGGCATCGATCCCGCTACCTCTCACATGCTAAGCAAGCGCTCTACCATTTGAGCTAATTCCCCACCCACAAGGGAAAACACAGCTATGTGGTAATCACACCAGGATGGAAAATGCCCTGGTGTTTATTCCGAATGCAGTGCGTCTTCATCTCAGCTGAGCACAGCACGAGACTTCAACAAACTAAATAGACTGCACTGGAGAATGCGGGCATCGATCCCGCTACCTCTCGCATGCTAAGCGAGCGCTCTACCATTTGAGCTAATTCCCCACCCACAGAAAAAACGCAGCTATTTGGGAATCACACCAGGATGAGAAAGCCCCCTCCAGAATGACTCTATTCATGGCGTAAGAGTCAAGGCGCTCCTTTTCCTAGAGGCACGTGCAAAACTAGACTAATGAGGGGGCAGGTTAGCTCAGTTGGTTAGAGCGTGGTGCTAATAACGCCAAGGTCGAGGGTTCGATCCCCGTACTGGCCAATGCTACTTTGCCATTTTTTGGCAGGACTAAAAGGAAAAACAGACACTCGTACCATCAGAGAATCAAACTCAATTCTGAACCTGACAGGAAGGGAATCAAAGCTTTCCTGAGCACAGATGGAATCACACTACTCAGAGATGGACAAAATCCCTGAAAGGTGTGCCGAACGCTTCAATGCAGTCCTAGATCAGCCCTGCAGTATGAATGAGGAGGCAATTGTGAGGCTGCCTCAAGTTGAAGTCGACCTGCCCCTTGCTGCACCACCTACCCTAGAGTAAAAAGCCATCAGGCAAATCTCCAGGTGACCGAGTCTCGGCTAGGGAAAAAGGTATCGAGGCTCTTCCAGTCCATTTGGACATTGGAAAATGTCCTCATCTCATCTGAACACAGCACAAGACTTCAAAAAACGTAAGAAGCCATTGGAGAACGCGGGCATCAATCCCGCTACCTCTCACATGCTAAGCGAGCACTCTACCATTTGAGCTAATTCCCCACCCACAAGGGAAAACACAGCTATGTGGTAATCACACCAGGATGGAAAATGCCCTGGTGTTTATTCCAAATGCAGTGTGTCTTCATCTCAGCTGAGCACAGCACGAGACTTCAACAAACTAAATAGACTGCACTAGAGAATGCGGGCATCGATCCCGCTACCTCTCGCATGCTAAGCGAGCGCTCTACCATTTGAGCTAATTCCCCACCCACAGAAAAAACGCAGCTATTTGGGAATCACACCAGGATGAGAAAGCCCCCTCCAGAATGGCACGTGCAAAACTAGACTAATGAGGGGGCCGGTTAGCTCAGTTGGTTAGAGCGTGGTGCTAATAACGCCAAGGTCGCGGGTTCGATCCCCGTACTGGCCAATGCTACTTTGCCATTTTTTGGCAGGACTAAAAGGAAAAACAGACACTCGTACCATCAGAGAATCAAACTCAATTCTGAACCTGACAGGAAGGGAATCAAAGCTTTCCTGAGCAGAGCACAGATGGAATCACACTACTCACAGAGATGGACAAAATCCCTGAAAGGTGTGCCGAACGCTTCAATGCAGTCCTAGATCAGCCCTCCAGTATGAATGAGGAGGCAATTGTGAGGCTGCCTCAAGTTGAAGTCGACCTGCCCCTTGCTGCACCACCTACCCTCGAGTAAAAAGCCATCAGGCAAATCTCCAGGTGACCGAGCCTCGGCTAGGGAAAAAGGTATCAAGGCTCTTCCAGTCCATTTGGACATTGGAAAATGTCCTCATCTCATCTGAGCACAGCACAAGACTTCAAAAAACGTAAGAAGCCATTGGAGAATGCGGGCATCGATCCCGCTACCTCTCGCATGCTAAGCGAGCGCTATACCATTTGAGCTACTTCCCCACCTACAGGGGAAAACGCAGCTATGTGGGAATCACACCAGGATGAAAAATACCCTGGTGTTCAATCTGTATGCAGTGTGTCTTCATCTCACCTGAGAAGAGCACGAGACTTCAACAAACTAAATAGACTGCACTGGAGAATGCGGGCATCGATCCCGCTACCTCTCGCATGCTAAGCGAGCGCTCTACCATTTGAGCTAATTCCCCACCCACAGAAAAAAACGCAGCTATTTGGGAATCACACCAGGATGAGAAAGCCCCCTCCAGAATGACTCTATTCATGGTGTAAGAGTCAAGGCGCTCCTTTTCCTAGAGGCACGTGCAAAACTAGACTAATGTGGGGGCCGGTTAGCTCAGTTGGTTAGAGCGTGGTGCTAATAACGCCAAGGTCGCGGGTTCGATCCCCGTACTGGCCAATGCTACATTGCCATTTTTTGGCAGGACTAAAAGGAAAAACAGACACTCGTACCATCAGAGAATCAAACTCAATTCTGAACATGACAGGAAGGGAATCAAAGCTCTCCTGAGCACAGATGGAATCACACTACTCACAGAGATGGACAAAATCCCTGAAAGGTGTGCCGAACGCTTCAGTGCAGTCCTAGATCAGCCCTCCAGTATGAATGAGGAGGCAATTGTGAGGCTGCCTCAATTTGAAGTCGACCTGCCCCTTGCTGCACCACCTACCCTAGAGTAAAAAGCCATCAGGCAAATCTCCAGGTGACCGAGCCTCGGCTAGGGAAAAAGGTATCAAGGCTCTTCCAGTCCATTTGGACATTGGAAAATGTCCTCATCTCATCTGAGCACAGCACAAGACTTCAAAAAACGTAAGAAGCCATTGGAGAATGCGGGCATCGATCCCGCTACCTCTCGCATGCTAAGCGAGCACTCTACCATTTGAGCGAATTCCCCACGTACAGGGGAAAACGCAGCTATGTGGGAATCACACCAGGATGAAAAATACCCTGGTGTTCAATCTGTATGCAGTGTGTCTTCATCTCACCTGAGAACAGCACGAGACTTCAACAAACTAAATAGACTGCACTGGAGAATGCGGGCATCGATCCCGCTACCTCTCGCATGCTAAGCGAGCGCTCTACCATTTGAGCTAATTCCCCACCCACAGAAAAAAACGCAGCTATTTGGGAATCACACCAGGATGAGAAAGCCCCCTCCAGAATGACTCTATTCATGGTGTAAGAGTCAAGGCGCTCCTTTTCCTAGAGGCACGTGCAAAACTCGACTAATGTGGGGGCCGGTTAGCTCAGTTGGTTAGAGCGTGGTGCTAATAACGCCAAGGTCGCGGGTTCGATCCCCGTACTGGCCAATGCTACATTGCCATTTTTTGGCAGGACTAAAAGGAAAAACAGACACTCGTACCATCAGAGAATCAAACTCAATTCTGAACATGACAGGAAGGGAATCAAAGCTCTCCTGAGCACAGATGGAATCACACTACTCACAGAGATGGACAAAATCCCTGAAAGGTGTGCCGAACGCTTCAGTGCAGTCCTAGATCAGCCCTCCAGTATGAATGAGGAGGCAATTGTGAGGCTGCCTCAATTTGAAGTCGACCTGCCCCTTGCTGCACCACCTACCCTAGAGTAAAAAGCCATCAGGCAAATCTCCAGGTGACCGAGCCTCGGCTAGGGAAAAAGGTATCAAGGCTCTTCCAGTCCATTTGGACATTGGAAAATGTCCTCATCTCATCTGAGCACAGCACAAGACTTCAAAAAACGTAAGAAGCCATTGGAGAATGCGGGCATCGATCCCGCTACCTCTCGCATGCTAAGCGAGCACTCTACCATTTGAGCTAATTCCCCACCGACAGGGGAAAACACAGCTATGTGGGAATCACACCAGGATGAAAAATACCCTGGTGTTCAATCTGTATGCAGTGTGTCTTCATCTCACCTGAGAACAGCACGAGACTTCAACAAACTAAATAGACTGCACTGGAGAATGCGGGCATCGGTCCCGCTACCTCTCGCATGCTAAGCGAGCGCTCTACCATCTGAGCTAATTCCCCACCCACAGAAAAAACGCAGCTATTTGGGAATCACACCAGGATGAGAAAGCCCCCTCCAGAATGACTCTATTCATGGTGTAAGAGTCAAGGCGCTCCTTTTCCTAGAGGCACGTGCAAGACTAGACTAATGTGGGGGCCGGTTAGCTCAGTTGGTTAGAGCGTGGTGCTAATAACGCCAAGGTCGCGGGTTCGATCCCCATACTGGCCAATGCTACATTGCCATTTTTTGGCAGGACTAAAAGGAAAAACAGACACTCGTACCATCACAGAATCAAACTCAATTCTGAACATGACAGGAAGGGAATCAAAGCTCTCCTGAGCACAGATGGAATCACACTACTCACAGAGATGGACAAAATCCCTGAAAGGTGTGCCGAACGCTTCAGTGCAGTCCTAGATCAGCCCTCCAGTATGAATGAGGAGGCAATTGTGAGGCTGCCTCAATTTGAAGTCGACCTGCCCCTTGCTGCACCACCTACCCTAGAGTAAAAAGCCATCAGGCAAATCTCCAGGTGACCGAGCCTCGGCTAGGGAAAAAGGTATCAAGGCTCTTCCAGTCCATTTGGACATTGGAAAATGTCCTCATCTCATCTGAGCACAGCACAAGACTTCAAAAAACGTAAGAAGCCATTGGAGAATGCGGGCATCGATCCCGCTACCTCTCGCATGCAAAGCGAGCACTCTAGCATTTGAGCTAATTCCCCACCTACAGGGGAGAACGCAGCTATGTGGGAATCACACCAGGATGAAAAATACCCTGGTGTTCAATCTGTATGCAGTGTGTCTTCATCTCACCTGAGAACAGCACGAGACTTCAACAAACTAAATAGACTGCACTGGAGAATGCGGGCATCGATCCCGCTACCTCTCGCATGCTAAGCGAGCGCTCTACCATTTCAGCTAATTCCCCACCCACAGAAAAAACGCAGCTATTTGGGAATCACACCAGGATGAGAAAGCCCCCTCCAGAATGACTCTATTCATGGTGTAAGAGTCAAGGCGCTCCTTTTCCTAGAGGCAGGTGCAAGACTAGACTAATGTGGGGGCCGGTTAGCTCAGTTGGTTAGAGCGTGGTGCTAATAACGCCAAGGTCGCGGGTTCGATCCCCGTACTGGCCAATGCTACATTGCCATTTTTTGGCAGGACTAAAAGGAAAAACAGACACTCGTACCATCAGAGAATCAAACTCAATTCTGAACATGACAGGAAGGGAATCAAAGCTCTCCTGAGCACAGATGGAATCACACTACTCACAGAGATGGACAAAATCCCTGAAAGGTGTGCCGAACGCTTCAGTGCAGTCCTAGATCAGCCCTCCAGTATGAATGAGGAGGCAATTGTGAGGCTGCCTCAATTTGAAGTCGACCTGCCCCTTGCTGCACCACCTACCCTAGAGTAAAAAGCCATCAGGCAAATCTCCAGGTGACCGAGCCTCGGCTAGGGAAAAAGGTATCAAGGCTCTTCCAGTCCATTTGGACATTGGAAAATGTCCTCATCTCATCTGAGCACAGCACAAGACTTCAAAAAACGTAAGAAGCCATTGGAGAATGCGGGCATCGATCCCGCTACCTCTCGCATGCTAAGCGAGCGCTTTACCATTTGAGCTACTTCCCCACCTACAGGGGAAAACGCAGCTATGTGGGAATCACACCAGGATGAAAAATACCCTGGTGTTCAATCTGTATGCAGTGTGTCTTCATATCACCTGAGAAGAGCACGAGACTTCAACAAACTAAATAGACTGCACTGGAGAATGCGGGCATTGATCCCGCTACCTCTCGCATGCTAAGCGAGCGCTCTACCATTTGAGCTAATTCCCCACCCACAGAAAAAAACGCAGCTATTTGGGAATCACACCAGGATGAGAAAGCCCCCTCCAGAATGACTCTATTCATGGCGTAAGAGTCAAGGCGCTCCTTTTCCTAGAGGCACGTGCAAAACTAGACTAATGTGGGGGCCGGTTAGCTCTGTTGTTTAGAGCGTGGTGCTAATAACGCCAAGGTCACGGGTTTGATCCCCGTACTGGCCAATGCTACAACGCCATTTTTTGGCAGGACTAAAAGGAAAAACAGACACTCGTACCGTCAGAGAATCAAACTCAATTCTGAACATGACAGGAAGGGAATCAAAGCTCTCCTGAGCACAGATGGAATCACACTACTCACAGAGATGGACAAAATCCCTGAAAGGTGTGCCGAACGCTTCAGTGCAGTCCTAGATCAGCCCTCCAGTATGAATGAGGAGGCAATTGTGAGGCTGCCTCAATTTGAAGTCGACCTGCCCCTTGCTGCACCACCTACCCTAGAGTAAAAAGCCATCAGGCAAATCTCCAGGTGACCGAGCCTCGGCTAGGGAAAAAGGTATCAAGGCTCTTCCAGTCCATTTGGACATTGGAAAATGTCCTCATCTCATCTGAGCACAGCACAAGACTTCAAAAAACGTAAGAAGCCATTGGAGAATGCGGGCATCGATCCCGCTACCTCTCGCATGCTAAGCGAGCACTCTACCATTTGAGCTAATTCCCCACCTACAGGGGAGAACGCAGCTATGTGGGAATCACACCAGGATGAAAAATACCCTGGTGTTCAATCTGTATGCAGTGTGTCTTCATCTCACCTGAGAACAGCACGAGACTTCAACAAACTAAATAGACTGCACTGGAGAATGCTGGCATCGATCCCGCTACCTCTCGCATGCTAAGCGAGCGCTCTACCATTTGAGCTAATTCCCCACCCACAGAAAAAACGCAGCTATTTGGGAATCACACCAGGATGAGAAAGCCCCCTCCAGAATGACTCTATTCATGGTGTAAGAGTCAAGGCGCTCCTTTTCCTAGAGGCACGTGCAAGACTAGACTAATGTGGGGGCCGGTTAGCTCAGTTGGTTAGAGCGTGGTGCTAATGACGCCAAGGTCGCGGGTTCGATCCCCGTACTGGCCAATGCTACATTGCCATTTTTTGGCAGGACTAAAAGGAAAAACAGACACTCGTACCATCAGAGAATCAAACTCAATTCTGAACATGACAGGAAGGGAATCAAAGCTCTCCTGAGCACAGATGGAATCACACTACTCACAGAGATGGACAAAATCCCTGAAAGGTGTGCCGAACGCTTCAGTGCAGTCCTAGATCAGCCCTCCAGTATGAATGAGGAGGCAATTGTGAGGCTGCCTCAATTTGAAGTCGACCTGCCCCTTGCTGCACCACCTACCCTAGAGTAAAAAGCCATCAGGCAAATCTCCAGGTGACCGAGCCTCGGCTAGGGAAAAAGGTATCAAGGCTCTTCCAGTCCATTTGGACATTGGAAAATGTCCTCATCTCATCTGAGCACAGCACAAGACTTCAAAAAACGTAAGAAGCCATTGGAGAATGCGGGCATCGATCCCGCTACCTCTCGCATGCTAAGCGAGCGCTTTACCATTTGAGCTACTTCCCCACCTACAGGGGAAAACGCAGCTATGTGGGAATCACACCAGGATGAAAAATACCCTGGTGTTCAATCTGTATGCAGTGTGTCTTCATATCACCTGAGAAGAGCACGAGACTTCAACAAACTAAATAGACTGCACTGGAGAATGCGGGCATCGATCCCGCTACCGCTCGCATGCTAAGCGAGCGCTCTACCATTTGAGCTAATTCCCCACCCACAGAAAAAAACGCAGCTATTTGGGAATCACACCAGGATGAGAAAGCCCCCTCCAGAATGACTCTATTCATGGCGTAAGAGTCAAGGCGCTCCTTTTCCTAGATGCACGTGCAAAACTACACTAATGTGGGGGCCGGTTAGCTCAGTTGTTTAGAGCGTGGTGCTAATAACGCCAAGGTCGCGGGTTTGATCCCCGTACTGGCCAATGCTACAACGCCATTTTTTGGCAGGACTAAAAGGAAAAACAGACACTCGTACCATCAGAGAATCAAACTCAATTCTGAACATGACAGGAAGGGAATCAAAGCTCTCCTGAGCACAGATGGAATCACACTACTCACAGAGATGGACAAAATCCCTGAAAGGTGTGCCGAACGCTTCAGTGCAGTCCTAGATCAGCCCTCCAGTATGAATGAGGAGGCAATTGTGAGGCTGCCTCAATTTGAAGTCGACCTGCCCCTTGCTGCACCACCTACCCTAGAGTAAAAAGCCATCAGGCAAATCTCCAGGTGACCGAGCCTCGGCTAGGGAAAAAGGTATCAAGGCTCTTCCAGTCCATTTGGACATTGGAAAATGTCCTCATCTCATCTGAGCACAGCACAAGACTTCAAAAAACGTAAGAAGCCATTGGAGAATGCGGGCATCGATCCCGCTACCTCTCGCATGCTAAGCGAGCACTCTACCATTTGAGCTAATTCCCCACCTACAGGGGAAAACGCAGCTATGTGGGAATCAAACCAGGATGAAAAATACCCTGGTGTTCAATCTGTATGCAGTGTGTCTTCATCTCACCTGAGAACAGCACGAGACTTCAACAAACTAAATAGACTGCACTGGAGAATGCGGGCATCGATCCCGCTACCTCTCGCATGCTAAGCGAGCGCTCTACCATTTGAGCTAATTCCCCACACACAGAAAAAACGCAGCTATTTGGGAATCACACCAGGATGAGAAAGCCCCCTCCAGAATGACTCTATTCATGGTGTAAGAGTCAAGGCGCTCCTTTTCCTAGAGGCACGTGCAAGACTAGACTAATGTGGGGGCCGGTTAGCTCAGTTGGTTAGAGCGTGGTGCTAATAACGCCAAGGTCGCGGGTTAGATCCCCGTACTGGCCAATGCTACATTGCCATTTTTTGGCAGGACTAAAAGGAAAAACAGACACTCGTACCATCAGAGAATCAAACTCAATTCTGAACATGACAGGAAGGGAATCAAAGCTCTCCTGAGCACAGATGGAATCACACTACTCACAGAGATGGACAAAATCCCTGAAAGGTGTGCCGAACGCTTCAGTGCAGTCCTAGATCAGCCCTCCAGTATGAATGAGGAGGCAATTTTGAGGCTGCCTCAATTTGAAGTCGACCTGCCCCTTGCTGCACCACCTACCCGAGAGTGAAAAGCCATCAGGCAAATCTCCAGGTGACCGAGCCTCGGCTAGGGAAAAAGGTATCAAGGCTCTTCCAGTCCATTTGGACATTGGAAAATGTCCTCATCTCATCTGAGCACAGCACAAGACTTCAAAAAACGTAAGAAGCCATTGGAGAATGCGGGCATCGATCCCGCTACCTCTCGCATGCTAAGCGAGCACTCTACCATTTGAGCTAATTCCCCACCGACAGGGGAAAACACAGCTATGTGGGAATCACACCAGGATGAAAAATACCCTGGTGTTCAATCTGTATGCAGTGTGTCTTCATCTCACCTGAGAACAGCACGAGACTTCAACAAACTAAATAGACTGCACTGGAGAATGCGGGCATCGATCCCGCTACCTCTCGCATGCTAAGCGAGCGCTCTACCATTTGAGCTAATTCCCCACCCACAGAAAAAATGCAGCTATGTGGGAATCAAACCAGGATGAAAAATACCCTGGTGTTCAATCTGTATGCAGTGTGTCTTCATCTCACCTGAGAACAGCACGAGACTTCAACAAACTAAATAGACTGCACTGGAGAATGCGGGCATCGATCCCGCTACCTCTCGCATGCTAAGCGAGCGCTCTACCATTTGAGCTAATTCCCCACACACAGAAAAAACGCAGCTATTTGGGAATCACACCAGGATGAGAAAGCCCCCTCCAGAATGACTCTATTCATGGTGTAAGAGTCAAGGCGCTCCTTTTCCTAGAGGCACGTGCAAGACTAGACTAATGTGGGGGCCGGTTAGCTCAGTTGGTTAGAGCGTGGTGCTAATAACGCCAAGGTCGCGGGTTCGATCCCCGTACTGGCCAATGCTACATTGCCATTTTTTGGCAGGACTAAAAGGAAAAACAGACACTCGTACCATCACAGAATCAAACTCAATTCTGAACATGACAGGAAGGGAATCAAAGCTCTCCTGAGCACAGATGGAATCACACTACTCACAGAGATGGACAAAATCCCTGAAAGGTGTGCCGAACGCTTCAGTGCAGTCCTAGATCAGCCCTCCAGTATGAATGAGGAGGCAATTGTGAGGCTGCCTCAATTTGAAGTCGACCTGCCCCTTGCTGCACCACCTACCCTAGAGTAAAAAGCCATCAGGCAAATCTCCAGGTGACCGAGCCTCGGCTAGGGAAAAAGGTATCAAGGCTCTTCCAGTCCATTTGGACATTGGAAAATGTCCTCATCTCATCTGAGCACAGCACAAGACTTCAAAAAACGTAAGAAGCCATTGGAGAATGCGGGCATCGATCCCGCTACCTCTCGCATGCTAAGCGAGCACTCTACCATTTGAGCTAATTCCCCACCGACAGGGGAAAACACAGCTATGTGGGAATCACACCAGGATGAAAAATACCCTGGTGTTCAATCTGTATGCAGTGTGTCTTCATCTCACCTGAGAACAGCACGAGACTTCAACAAACTAAATAGACTGCACTGGAGAATGCGGGCATCGATCCCGCTACCTCTCGCATGCTAAGCGAGCGCTCTACCATTTGAGCTAATTCCCCACCCACAGAAAAAACGCAGCTATTTGGGAATCACACCAGGATGAGAAAGCCCCCTCCAGAATGACTCTATTCATGGTGTAAGAGTCAAGGCGCTCCTTTTCCTAGAGGCACGTGCAACACTACACTAATGTGGGGGCCGGTTAGCTCAGTTGTTTAGAGTGTGGTGCTAATAACGCCAAGGTCGCAGGTTTGATCCCCGTACAGGCCAATGCTACAACGCCATTTTTTGGCAGGACTAAAAGGAAAAACAGACACTCGTACCATCAGAGAATCAAACTCAATTCTGAACATGACAGGAAGGGAATCAAAGCTCTCCTGAGCACAGATGGAATCACACTACTCACAGAGATGGACAAAATCCCTGAAAGGTGTGCCGAACGCTTCAGTGCAGTCCTAGATCAGACCTCCAGTATGAATGAGGAGGCAATTGTGAGGCTGCCTCAATTTGAAGTCGACCTGCCCCTTGCTGCACCACCTACCCTAGAGTAAAAAGCCATCAGGCAAATCTCCAGGTGACCGAGCCTCGGCTAGGGAAAAAGGTATCAAGGCTCTTCCAGTCCATTTGGACATTGGAAAATGTCCTCATCTCATCTGAGCACAGCACAAGACTTCAAAAAACGTAAGAAGCCATTGGAGAATGCGGGCATCGATCCCGCTACCTCTCGCATGCTAAGCGAGCACTCTACCATTTGAGCTAATTCCCCACCTACAGGGGAGAACGCAGCTATGTGGGAATCAAACCAGGATGAAAAATACCCTGGTGTTCAATCTGTATGCAGTGTGTCTTCATCTCACCTGAGAACAGCACGAGACTTCAACAAACTAAATAGACTGCACTGGAGAATGCTGGCATCGATCCCGCTACCTCTCGCATGCTAAGCGAGCGCTCTACCATTTCAGCTAATTCCCCACCCACAGAAAAAACGCAGCTATTTGGGAATCA
Source organism: Conger conger (assembly GCF_963514075.1). NCBI lineage: Eukaryota > Metazoa > Chordata > Actinopteri > Anguilliformes > Congridae > Conger > Conger conger. The sequence continues at coordinate 47,093,100 of NC_083771.1, read as the reverse complement.
CACCAGGATGAGAAAGCCCCCTCCAGAATGACTCTATTCATGGTGTAAGAGTCAAGGCGCTCCTTTTCCTAGAGGCACGTGCAAGACTAGACTAATGTGGGGGCCGGTTAGCTCAGTTGGTTAGAGCGTGGTGCTAATAACGCCAAGGTCGCGGGTTCGATCCCCATACTGGCCAATGCTACATTGCCATTTTTTGGCAGGACTAAAAGGAAAAACAGACACTCGTACCATCAGAGAATCAAACTCAATTCTGAACATGACAGGAAGGGAATCAAAGCTCTCCTGAGCACAGATGGAATCACACTACTCACAGAGATGGACAAAATCCCTGAAAGGTGTGCCGAACGCTTCAGTGCAGTCCTAGATCAGCCCTCCAGTATGAATGAGGAGGCAATTGTGAGGCTGCCTCAATTTGAAGTCGACCTGCCCCTTGCTGCACCACCTACCCTAGAGTAAAAAGCCATCAGGCAAATCTCCAGGTGACCGAGCCTCGGCTAGGGAAAAAGGTATCAAGGCTCTTCCAGTCCATTTGGACATTGGAAAATGTCCTCATCTCATCTGAGCACAGCACAAGACTTCAAAAAACGTAAGAAGCCATTGGAGAATGCGGGCATCGATCCCGCTACCTATCGCATGCTAAGCGAGCGCTTTACCATTTGAGCTACTTCCCCACCTACAGGGGAAAACGCAGCTATGTGGGAATCACACCAGGATGAAAAATACCCTGGTGTTCAATCTGTATGCAGTGTGTCTTCATATCACCTGAGAAGAGCACGAGACTTCAACAAACTAAATAGACTGCACTGGAGAATGCGGGCATCGATCCCGCTACCGCTCGCATGCTAAGCGAGCGCTCTACCATTTGAGCTAATTCCCCACCCACAGAAAAAAACCCAGCTATTTGGGAATCACACCAGGATGAGAAAGCCCCCTCCAGAATGACTCTATTCATGGCGTAAGAGTCAAGGCGCTCCTTTTCCTAGATGCACGTGCAAAACTTCACTAATGTGGGGGCCGGTTAGCTCAGTTGTTTAGAGCGTGGTGCTAATAACGCCAAGGTCGCGGGTTTGATCCCCGTACTGGCCAATGCTACAACGCCATTTTTTGGCAGGACTAAAAGGAAAAACAGACACTCGTACCATCAGAGAATCAAACTCAATTCTGAACATGACAGGAAGGGAATCAAAGCTCTACTGAGCACAGATGGAATCACACTACTCACAGAGATGGACAAAATCCCTGAAAGGTGTGCCGAACGCTTCAGTGCAGTCCTAGATCAGCCCTCCAGTATGAATGAGGAGGCAATTGTGAGGCTGCCTCAATTTGAAGTCGACCTGCCCCTTGCTGCACCACCTACCCTAGAGTAAAAAGCCATCAGGCAAATCTCCAGGTGACCGAGCCTCGGCTAGGGAAAAAGGTATCAAGGCTCTTCCAGTCCATTTGGACATTGGAAAATGTCCTCATCTCATCTGAGCACAGCACAAGACTTCAAAAAACGTAAGAAGCCATTGGAGAATGCGGGCATCGATCCCGCTACCTCTCGCATGCTAAGCGAGCACTCTACCATTTGAGCTAATTCCCCACCTACAGGGGAAAACGCAGCTATGTGGGAATCAAACCAGGATGAAAAATACCCTGGTGTTCAATCTGTATGCAGTGTGTCTTCATCTCACCTGAGAACAGCACGAGACTTCAACAAACTAAATAGACTGCACTGGAGAATGCGGGCATCGATCCCGCTACCTCTCGCATGCTAAGCGAGCGCTCTACCATTTGAGCTAATTCCCCACACACAGAAAAAACGCAGCTATTTGGGAATCACACCAGGATGAGAAAGCCCCCTCCAGAATGACTCTATTCATGGTGTAAGAGTCAAGGCGCTCCTTTTCCTAGAGGCACGTGCAAGACTAGACTAATGTGGGGGCCGGTTAGCTCAGTTGGTTAGAGCGTGGTGCTAATAACGCCAAGGTCGCGGGTTCGATCCCCGTACTGGCCAATGCTACATTGCCATTTTTTGGCAGGACTAAAAGGAAAAACAGACACTCGTACCATCAGAGAATCAAACTCAATTCTGAACATGACAGGAAGGGAATCAAAGCTCTCCTGAGCACAGATGGAATCACACTACTCACAGAGATGGACAAAATCCCTGAAAGGTGTGCCGAACGCTTCAGTGCAGTCCTAGATCAGCCCTCCAGTATGAATGAGGAGGCAATTTTGAGGCTGCCTCAATTTGAAGTCGACCTGCCCCTTGCTGCACCACCTACCCGAGAGTGAAAAGCCATCAGGCAAATCTCCAGGTGACCGAGCCTCGGCTAGGGAAAAAGGTATCAAGGCTCTTCCAGTCCATTTGGACATTGGAAAATGTCCTCATCTCATCTGAGCACAGCACAAGACTTCAAAAAACGTAAGAAGCCATTGGAGAATGCGGGCATCGATCCCGCTACCTCTCGCATGCTAAGCGAGCACTCTACCATTTGAGCTAATTCCCCACCGACAGGGGAAAACACAGCTATGTGGGAATCACACCAGGATGAAAAATACCCTGGTGTTCAATCTGTATGCAGTGTGTCTTCATCTCACCTGAGAACAGCACGAGACTTCAACAAACTAAATAGACTGCACTGGAGAATGCGGGCATCGATCCCGCTACCTCTCGCATGCTAAGCGAGCGCTCTACCATTTGAGCTAATTCCCCACCCACAGAAAAAATGCAGCTATGTGGGAATCAAACCAGGATGAAAAATACCCTGGTGTTCAATCTGTATGCAGTGTGTCTTCATCTCACCTGAGAACAGCACGAGACTTCAACAAACTAAATAGACTGCACTGGAGAATGCGGGCATCGATCCCGCTACCTCTCGCATGCTAAGCGAGCGCTCTACCATTTGAGCTAATTCCCCACACACAGAAAAAACGCAGCTATTTGGGAATCACACCAGGATGAGAAAGCCCCCTCCAGAATGACTCTATTCATGGTGTAAGAGTCAAGGCGCTCCTTTTCCTAGAGGCACGTGCAAGACTAGACTAATGTGGGGGCCGGTTAGCTCAGTTGGTTAGAGCGTGGTGCTAATAACGCCAAGGTCGCGGGTTCGATCCCCGTACTGGCCAATGCTACATTGCCATTTTTTGGCAGGACTAAAAGGAAAAACAGACACTCGTACCATCACAGAATCAAACTCAATTCTGAACATGACAGGAAGGGAATCAAAGCTCTCCTGAGCACAGATGGAATCACACTACTCACAGAGATGGACAAAATCCCTGAAAGGTGTGCCGAACGCTTCAGTGCAGTCCTAGATCAGCCCTCCAGTATGAATGAGGAGGCAATTGTGAGGCTGCCTCAATTTGAAGTCGACCTGCCCCTTGCTGCACCACCTACCCTAGAGTAAAAAGCCATCAGGCAAATCTCCAGGTGACCGAGCCTCGGCTAGGGAAAAAGGTATCAAGGCTCTTCCAGTCCATTTGGACATTGGAAAATGTCCTCATCTCATCTGAGCACAGCACAAGACTTCAAAAAACGTAAGAAGCCATTGGAGAATGCGGGCATCGATCCCGCTACCTCTCGCATGCTAAGCGAGCACTCTACCATTTGAGCTAATTCCCCACCGACAGGGGAAAACACAGCTATGTGGGAATCACACCAGGATGAAAAATACCCTGGTGTTCAATCTGTATGCAGTGTGTCTTCATCTCACCTGAGAACAGCACGAGACTTCAACAAACTAAATAGACTGCACTGGAGAATGCGGGCATCGATCCCGCTACCTCTCGCATGCTAAGCGAGCGCTCTACCATTTGAGCTAATTCCCCACCCACAGAAAAAACGCAGCTATTTGGGAATCACACCAGGATGAGAAAGCCCCCTCCAGAATGACTCTATTCATGGTGTAAGAGTCAAGGCGCTCCTTTTCCTAGAGGCACGTGCAGCACTACACTAATGTGGGGGCCGGTTAGCTCAGTTGTTTAGAGTGTGGTGCTAATAACGCCAAGGTCGCAGGTTTGATCCCCGTACAGGCCAATGCTACAACGCCATATTTTGGCAGGACTAAAAGGAAAAACAGACACTCGTACCATCAGAGAATCAAACTCAATTCTGAACATGACAGGAAGGGAATCAAAGCTCTCCTGAGCACAGATGGAATCACACTACTCACAGAGATGGACAAAATCCCTGAAAGGTGTGCCGAACGCTTCAGTGCAGTCCTAGATCAGACCTCCAGTATGAATGAGGAGGCAATTGTGAGGCTGCCTCAATTTGAAGTCGACCTGCCCCTTGCTGCACCACCTACCCGAGAGTGAAAAGCCATCAGGCAAATCTCCAGGTGACCGAGCCTCGGCTAGGGAAAAAGGTATCAAGGCTCTTCCAGTCCATTTGGACATTGGAAAATGTCCTCATCTCATCTGAGCACAGCACAAGACTTCAAAAAACGTAAGAAGCCATTGGAGAATGCGGGCATCGATCCCGCTACCTCTCGCATGCTAAGCGAGCACTCTACCATTTGAGCTAATTCCCCACCGACAGGGGAAAACACAGCTATGTGGGAATCACACCAGGATGAAAAATACCCTGGTGTTCAATCTGTATGCAGTGTGTCTTCATCTCACCTGAGAACAGCACGAGACTTCAACAAACTAAATAGACTGCACTGGAGAATGCGGGCATCGATCCCGCTACCTCTCGCATGCTAAGCGAGCGCTCTACCATTTGAGCTAATTCCCCACCCACAGAAAAAATGCAGCTATGTGGGAATCAAACCAGGATGAAAAATACCCTGGTGTTCAATCTGTATGCAGTGTGTCTTCATCTCACCTGAGAACAGCACGAGACTTCAACAAACTAAATAGACTGCACTGGAGAATGCGGGCATCGATCCCGCTACCTCTCGCATGCTAAGCGAGCGCTCTACCATTTGAGCTAATTCCCCACACACAGAAAAAACGCAGCTATTTGGGAATCACACCAGGATGAGAAAGCCCCCTCCAGAATGACTCTATTCATGGTGTAAGAGTCAAGGCGCTCCTTTTCCTAGAGGCACGTGCAAGACTAGACTAATGTGGGGGCCGGTTAGCTCAGTTGGTTAGAGCGTGGTGCTAATAACGCCAAGGTCGCGGGTTCGATCCCCGTACTGGCCAATGCTACATTGCCATTTTTTGGCAGGACTAAAAGGAAAAACAGACACTCGTACCATCAGAGAATCAAACTCAATTCTGAACATGACAGGAAGGGAATCAAAGCTCTCCTGAGCACAGATGGAATCACACTACTCACAGAGATGGACAAAATCCCTGAAAGGTGTGCCGAACGCTTCAGTGCAGTCCTAGATCAGCCCTCCAGTATGAATGAGGAGGCAATTGTGAGGCTGCCTCAATTTGAAGTCGACCTGCCCCTTGCTGCACCACCTACCCTAGAGTAAAAAGCCATCAGGCAAATCTCCAGGTGACCGAGCCTCGGCTAGGGAAAAAGGTATCAAGGCTCTTCCAGTCCATTTGGACATTGGAAAATGTCCTCATCTCATCTGAGCACAGCACAAGACTTCAAAAAACGTAAGAAGCCATTGGAGAATGCGGGCATCGATCCCGCTACCTCTCGCATGCTAAGCGAGCACTCTACCATTTGAGCTAATTCCCCACCGACAGGGGAAAACACAGCTATGTGGGAATCACACCAGGATGAAAAATACCCTGGTGTTCAATCTGTATGCAGTGTCTTCATCTCACCTGAGAACAGCACGAGACTTCAACAAACTAAATAGACTGCACTGGAGAATGCGGGCATCGATCCCGCTACCTCTCGCATGCTAAGCGAGCGCTCTACCATTTGAGCTAATTCCCCACCCACAGAAAAAACGCAGCTATTTGGGAATCACACCAGGATGAGAAAGCCCCCTCCAGAATGACTCTATTCATGGTGTAAGAGTCAAGGCGCTCCTTTTCCTAGAGGCACGTGCAACACTACACTAATGTGGGGGCCGGTTAGCTCAGTTGTTTAGAGTGTGGTGCTAATAACGCCAAGGTCGCAGGTTTGATCCCCGTACAGGCCAATGCTACAACGCCATTTTTTGGCAGGACTAAAAGGAAAAACAGACACTCGTACCATCAGAGAATCAAACTCAATTCTGAACATGACAGGAAGGGAATCAAAGCTCTCCTGAGCACAGATGGAATCACACTACTCACAGAGATGGACAAAATCCCTGAAAGGTGTGCCGAACGCTTCAGTGCAGTCCTAGATCAGACCTCCAGTATGAATGAGGAGGCAATTGTGAGGCTGCCTCAATTTGAAGTCGACCTGCCCCTTGCTGCACCACCTACCCTAGAGTGAAAAGCCATCAGGCAAATCTCCAGGTGACCGAGCCTCGGCTAGGGAAAAAGGTATCAAGGCTCTTCCAGTCCATTTGGACATTGGAAAATGTCCTCATCTCATCTGAGCACAGCACAAGACTTCAAAAAACGTAAGAAGCCATTGGAGAATGCGGGCATCGATCCCGCTACCTCTCGCATGCTAAGCGAGCACTCTACCATTTGAGCTAATTCCCCACCAACAGGGGAAAACACAGCTATGTGGGAATCACACCAGGATGAAAAATACCCTGGTGTTCAATCTGTATGCAGTGTGTCTTCATCTCACCTGAGAACAGCACGAGACTTCAACAAACTAAATAGACTGCACTGGAGAATGCGGGCATCGATCCTGCTACCTCTCGCATGCTAAGCGAGTGCTCTACCATTTGAGCTAATTCCCCACCCACAGAAAAAATGCAGCTATGTGGGAATCAAACCAGGATGAAAAATACCCTGGTGTTCAATCTGTATGCAGTGTGTCTTCATCTCACCTGAGAACAGCACGAGACTTCAACAAACTAAATAGACTGCACTGGAGAATGCGGGCATCGATCCCGCTACCTCTCGCATGCTAAGCGAGCGCTCTACCATTTGAGCTAATTCCCCACCCACAGAAAAAACGCAGCTATTTGGGAATCACACCAGGATGAGAAAGCCCCCTCCAGAATGACTCTATTCATGGTGTAAGAGTCAAGGCGCTCCTTTTCCTAGAGGCACGTGCAAGACTAGACTAATGTGGGGGCCGGTTAGCTCAGTTGGTTAGAGCGTGGTGCTAATAACGCCAAGGTCGCGGGTTCGATCCCCGTACTGGCCAATGCTACATTGCCATTTTTTGGCAGGACTAAAAGGAAAAACAGACACTCGTACCATCAGAGAATCAAACTCAATTCTGAACATGACAGGAAGGGAATCAAAGCTCTCCTGAGCACAGATGGAATCACACTACTCACAGAGATGGACAAAATCCCTGAAAGGTGTGCCGAACGCTTCAGTGCAGTCCTAGATCAGCCCTCCAGTATGAATGAGGAGGCAATTGTGAGGCTGCCTCAATTTGAAGTCGACCTGCCCCTTGCTGCACCACCTACCCTAGAGTAAAAAGCCATCAGGCAAATCTCCAGGTGACCGAGCCTCGGCTAGGGAAAAAGGTATCAAGGCTCTTCCAGTCCATTTGGACATTGGAAAATGTCCTCATCTCATCTGAGCACAGCACAAGACTTCAAAAAACGTAAGAAGCCATTGGAGAATGCGGGCATCGATCCCGCTACCTCTCGCATGCTAAGCGAGCACTCTACCATTTGAGCTAATTCCCCACGTACAGGGGAAAACGCAGCTATGTGGGAATCACACCAGGATGAAAAATACCCTGGTGTTCAATCTGTATGCAGTGTGTCTTCATCTCACCTGAGAACAGCACGAGACTTCAACAAACTAAATAGACTGCACTGGAGAATGCGGGCATCGATCCCGCTACCTCTCGCATGCTAAGCGAGCGCTCTACCATTTGAGCTAATTCCCCACCCACAGAAAAAAACCCAGCTATTTGGGAATCACACCAGGATGAGAAAGCCCCCTCCAGAATGACTCTATTCATGGTGTAAGAGTCAAGGCGCTCCTTTTCCTAGAGGCACGTGCAAAACTCGACTAATGTGGGTGCCGGTTAGCTCAGTTGGTTAGAGCGTGGTGCTAATAACGCCAAGGTCGCGGGTTCGATCCCCGTACTGGCCAATGCTATATTGCCATTTTTTGGCAGGACTAAAAGGAAAAACAGACACTCGTACCATCAGAGAATCAAACTCAATTCTGAACATGACAGGAAGGGAATCAAAGCTCTCCTGAGCACAGATGGAATCACACTACTCACAGAGATGGACAAAATCCCTGAAAGGTGTGCCGAACGCTTCAGTGCAGTCCTAGATCAGCCCTCCAGTATGAATGAGGAGGCAATTGTGAGGCTGCCTCAATTTGAAGTCGACCTGCCCCTTGCTGCACCACCTACCCTAGAGTAAAAAGCCATCAGGCAAATCTCCAGGTGACCGAGCCTCGGCTAGGGAAAAAGGTATCAAGGCTCTTCCAGTCCATTTGGACATTGGAAAATGTCCTCATCTCATCTGAGCACAGCACAAGACTTCAAAAAACGTAAGAAGCCATTGGAGAATGCGGGCATCGATCCCGCTACCTCTCGCATGCTAAGCGAGCACTCTACCATTTGAGCTAATTCCCCACCTACAGGGGAAAACGCAGCTATGTGGGAATCACACCAGGATGAAAAATACCCTGGTGTTCAATCTGTATGCGGTGTGTCTTCATCTCACCTGAGAACAGCACGAGACTTCAACAAACTAAATAGACTGCACTGGAGAATGCGGGCATCGATCCCGCTACCTCTCGCATGCTAAGCGAGCGCTCTACCATTTGAGCTAATTCCCCACCCACAGAAAAAACGCAGCTATTTGGGAATCACACCAGGATGAGAAAGCCCCCTCCAGAATGACTCTATTCATGGTGTAAGAGTCAAGGCGCTCCTTTTCCTAGAGGCACGTGCAAAACTCGACTAATGTGGGGGCCGGTTAGCTCAGTTGGTTAGAGCGTGGTGCTAATAACGCCAAGGTCGCGGGTTCGATCCCCGTACTGGCCAATGCTACCTTGCCATTTTTTGGCAGGACTAAAAGGAAAAACAGACACTCGTACCATCAGAGAATCAAACTCAATTCTGAACATGACAGGAAGGGAATCAAAGCTCTCCTGAGCACAGATGGAATCACACTACTCACAGAGATGGACAAAATCCCTGAAAGGTGTGCCGAACGCTTCAGTGCAGTCCTAGATCAGCCCTCCAGTATGAATGAGGAGGCAATTGTGAGGCTGCCTCAATTTGAAGTCGACCTGCCCCTTGCTGCACCACCTACCCTAGAGTAAAAAGCCATCAGGCAAATCTCCAGGTGACCGAGCCTCGGCTAGGGAAAAAGGTATCAAGGCTCTTCCAGTCCATTTGGACATTGGAAAATGTCCTCATCTCATCTGAGCACAGCACAAGACTTCAAAAAACTTAAGAAGCCATTGGAGAATGCGGGCATCGATCCCGCTACCTCTCGCATGCTAAGCGAGCACTCTACCATTTGAGCTAATTCCCCACGTACAGGGGAAAACGCAGCTATGTGGGAATCACACCAGGATGAAAAATACCCTGGTGTTCAATCTGTATGCAGTGTGTCTTCATCTCACCTGAGAACAGCACGAGATTTCAACAAACTAAATAGACTGCACTGGAGAATGCGGGCATCGATCCCGCTACCTCTCGCATGCTAAGCGAGCGCTCTACCATTTGAGCTAATTCCCCACCCACAGAAAAAAACCCAGCTATTTGGGAATCACACCAGGATGAGAAAGCCCCCTCCAGAATGACTCTATTCATGGTGTAAGAGTCAAGGCGCTCCTTTTCCTAGAGGCACGTGCAAAACTCGACTAATGTGGGGGCCGGTTAGCTCAGTTGGTTAGAGCGTGGTGCTAATAACGCCAAGGTCGCGGGTTCGATCCCCGTACTGGCCAATGCTATATTGCCATTTTTTGGCAGGACTAAAAGGAAAAACAGACACTCGTACCATCAGAGAATCAAACTCAATTCTGAACATGACAGGAAGGGAATCAAAGCTCTCCTGAGCACAGATGGAATCACACTACTCACAGAGATGGACAAAATCCCTGAAAGGTGTGCCGAACGCTTCAGTGCAGTCCTAGATCAGCCCTCCAGTATGAATGAGGAGGCAATTGTGTGGCTGCCTCAATTTGAAGTCGACCTGCCCCTTGCTGCACCACCTACCCTAGAGTAAAAAGCCATCAGGCAAATCTCCAGGTGACCGAGCCTCGGCTAGGGAAAAAGGTATCAAGGCTCTTCCAGTCCATTTGGACATTGGAAAATGTCCTCATCTCATCTGAGCACAGCACAAGACTTCAAAAAACGTAAGAAGCCATTGGAAAATGCGGGCATTGATCCCGCTACCTCTCGCATGCTAAGCGAGCACTCTACCATTTGAGCTAATTCCCCACCTACAGGGGAAAACGCAGCTATGTGGGAATCACACCAGGATGAAAAATACTCTGGTGTTCAATCTGTATGCAGTGTGTCTTCATCTCACCTGAGAACAGCACGAGACTTCAACAAACTAAATAGACTGCACTGGAGAATGCGGGCATCGATCCCGCTACCTCTCGCATGCTAAGCGAGCGCTCTACCATTTGAGCTAATTCCCCACCCACAGAAAAAACGCAGCTATTTGGGAATCACACCAGGATGAGAAAGCCCCCTCCAGAATGACTCTATTCATGGTGTAAGAGTCAAGGCGCTCCTTTTCCTAGAGGCACGTGCAAAACTCGACTAATGTGGGGGCCGGTTAGCTCAGTTGGTTAGAGCGTGGTGCTAATAACGCCAAGGTCGCAGGTTCGATCCCCGTACTGGCCAATGCTACATTGCCATTTTTTGGCAGGACTAAAAGGAAAAACAGACACTCGTACCATCAGAGAATCAAACTCAATTCTGAACATGACAGGAAGGGAATCAAAGCTCTCCTGAGCACAGATGGAATCACACTACTCACAGAGATGGACAAAATCCCTGAAAGGTGTGCCGAACGCTTCAGTGCAGTCCTAGATCAGCCCTCCAGTATGAATGAGGAGGCAATTGTGAGGCTGCCTCAATTTGAAGTCGACCTGCCCCTTGCTGCACCACCTACCCTAGAGTAAAAAGCCATCAGGCAAATCTCCAGGTGACCGAGCCTCGGCTAGGGAAAAAGGTATCAAGGCTCTTCCAGTCCATTTGGACATTGGAAAATGTCCTCATCTCATCTGAGCACAGCACAAGACTTCAAAAAACGTAAGAAGCCATTGGAGAATGCGGGCATCGATCCCGCTACCTCTCGCATGCTAAGCGAGCACTCTACCATTTGAGCTAATTCCCCACGTACAGGGGAAAACGCAGCTATGTGGGAATCACACCAGGATGAAAAATACCCTGGTGTTCAATCTGTATGCAGTGTGTCTTCATCTCACCTGAGAACAGCACGAGACTTCAACAAACTAAATAGACTGCACTGGAGAATGCGGGCATCGATCCCGCTACCTCTCGCATGCTAAGCGAGCGCTCTACCATTTGAGCTAATTCCCCACCTACAGAAAAAACGCAGCTATTTGGGAATCACACCAGGATGAGAAAGCCCCCTCCAGAATGACTCTATTCATGGTGTAAGAGTCAAGGCGCTCCTTTTCCTAGAGGCACGTGCAAAACTCGACTAATGTGGGGGCCGGTTAGCTCAGTTGGTTAGAGCGTGGTGCTAATAACGCCAAGGTCGCGGGTTCGATCCCCGTACTGGCCAATGCTACATTGCCATTTTTTGGCAGGACTAAAAGGAAAAACAGACACTCGTACCATCAGAGAATCAAACTCAATTCTGAACATGACAGGAAGGGAATCAAAGCTCTCCTGAGCACAGATGGAATCACACTACTCACAGAGATGGACAAAATCCCTGAAAGGTGTGCCGAACGCTTCAGTGCAGTCCTAGATCAGCCCTCCAGTATGAATGAGGAGGCAATTGTGTGGCTGCCTCAATTTGAAGTCGACCTGCCCCTTGCTGCACCACCTACCCTAGAGTAAAAAGCCATCAGGCAAATCTCCAGGTGACCGAGCCTCGGCTAGGGAAAAAGGTATCAAGGCTCTTCCAGTCCATTTGGACATTGGAAAATGTCCTCATCTCATCTGAGCACAGCACAAGACTTCAAAAAACGTAAGAAGCCATTGGAGAATGCGGGCATCGATCCCGCTACCTCTCGCATGCTAAGCGAGCACTCTACCATTTGAGCTAATTCCCCACCTACAGGGGAAAACGCAGCTATGTGGGAAACACACCAGGATGAAAAATACTCTGGTGTTCAATCTGTATGCAGTGTGTCTTCATCTCACCTGAGAACAGCACGAGACTTCAACAAACTAAATAGACTGCACTGGAGAATGCGGGCATCGATCCCACTACCTCTCGCATGCTAAGCGAGCGCTCTACCATTTGAGCTAATTCCCCACCCACAGAAAAAACGCAGCTATTTGGGAATCACACCAGGATGAGAAAGCCCCCTCCAGAATGACTCTATTCATGGTGTAAGAGTCAAGGCGCTCCTTTTCCTAGAGGCACGTGCAAAACTCGACTAATGTGGGGGCCGGTTAGCTCAGTTGGTTAGAGCGTGGTGCTAATAACGCCAAGGTCGAGGGTTCGATCCCCGTACTGGCCAATGCTACATTGCCATTTTTTGGCAGGACTAAAAGGAAAAACAGACACTCGTACCATCAGAGAATCAAACTCAATTCTGAACATGACAGGAAGGGAATCAAAGCTCTCCTGAGCACAGATGGAATCACACTACTCACAGAGATGGACAAAATCCCTGAAAGGTGTGCCGAACGCTTCAGTGCAGTCCTAGATCAGCCCTCCAGTATGAATGAGGAGGCAATTGTGAGGCTGCCTCAATTTGAAGTCGACCTGCCCCTTGCTGCACCACCTACCCTAGAGTAAAAAGCCATCAGGCAAATCTCCAGGTGACCGAGCCTCGGCTAGGGAAAAAGGTATCAAGGCTCTTCCAGTCCATTTGGACATTGGAAAATGTCCTCATCTCATCTGAGCACAGCACAAGACTTCAAAAAACGTAAGAAGCCATTGGAGAATGCGGGCATCGATCCCGCTACCTCTCGCATGCTAAGCGAGCGCTGTACCATTTGAGCTAATTCCCCACGTACAGGGGAAAACGCAGCTATGTGGGAATCACACCAGGATGAAAAATACCCTGGTGTTCAATCTGTATGCAGTGTGTCTTCATCTCACCTGAGAACAGCACGAGACTTCAACAAACTAAATAGACTGCACTGGAGAATGCGGGCATCGATCCCGCTACCTCTCGCATGCTAAGCGAGCGCTCTACCATTTGAGCTAATTCCCCACCTACAGAAAAAACGCAGCTATTTGGGAATCACACCAGGATGAGAAAGCCCCCTCCAGAATGACTCTATTCATGGTGTAAGAGTCAAGGCGCTCCTTTTCCTAGAGGCACGTGCAAAACTCGACTAATGTGGGGGCCGGTTAGCTCAGTTGGTTAGAGCGTGGTGCTAATAACGCCAAGGTCGCGGGTTCGATCCCCGTACTGGCCAATGCTATATTGCCATTTTTTGGCAGGACTAAAAGGAAAAACAGACACTCGTACCATCAGAGAATCAAACTCAATTCTGAACATGACAGGAAGGGAATCAAAGCTCTCCTGAGCACAGATGGAATCACACTACTCACAGAGATGGACAAAATCCCTGAAAGGTGTGCCGAACTCTGCAGTGCAGTCCTAGATCAGCCCTCCAGTATGAATGAGGAGGCAATTGTGTGGCTGCCTCAATTTGAAGTCGACCTGCCCCTTGCTGCACCACCTACCCTAGAGTAAAAAGCCATCAGGCAAATCTCCAGGTGACCGAGCCTCGGCTAGGGAAAAAGGTATCAAGGCTCTTCCAGTCCATTTGGACATTGGAAAATGTCCTCATCTCATCTGAGCACAGCACAAGACTTCAAAAAACGTAAGAAGCCATTGGAAAATGCGGGCATCGATCCCGCTACCTCTCGCATGCTAAGCGAGCACTCTACCATTTGAGCTAATTCCCCACCTACAGGGGAAAACGCAGCTATGTGGGAATCACACCAGGATGAAAAATACTCTGGTGTTCAATCTGTATGCAGTGTGTCTTCATCTCACCTGAGAACAGCACGAGACTTCAACAAACTAAATAGACTGCACTGGAGAATGCGGGCATCGATCCCGCTACCTCTCACATGCTAAGCGAGCGCTCTACCATTTGAGCTAATTCCCCACCCACAGAAAAAACGCAGCTATTTGGGAATCACACCAGGATGAGAAAGCCCCCTCCAGAATGACTCTATTCATGGTGTAAGAGTCAAGGCGCTCTTTTTCCTAGAGGCACGTGCAAAACTCGACTAATGTGGGGGCCGGTTAGCTCAGTTGGTTAGAGCGTGGTGCTAATAACGCCAAGGTCGCGGGTTCGATCCCCGTACTGGCCAATGCTACATTGCCATTTTTTGGCAGGACTAAAAGGAAAAACAGACACTCGTACCATCAGAGAATCAAACTCAATTCTGAACATGACAGGAAGGGAATCAAAGCTCTCCTGAGCACAGATGGAATCACACTACTCACAGAGATGGACAAAATCCCTGAAAGGTGTGCCGAACGCTTCAGTGCAGTCCTAGATCAGCCCTCCAGTATGAATGAGGAGGCAATTGTGAGGCTGCCTCAATTTGAAGTCGACCTGCCCCTTGCTGCACCACCTACCCTAGAGTAAAAAGCCATCAGGCAAATCTCCAGGTGACCGAGCCTCGGCTAGGGAAAAAGGTATCAAGGCTCTTCCAGTCCATTTGGACATTGGAAAATGTCCTCATCTCATCTGAGCACAGCACAAGACTTCAAAAAACGTAAGAAGCCATTGGAGAATGCGGGCATCGATCCCGCTACCTCTCGCATGCTAAGCGAGCGCTGTACCATTTGAGCTAATTCCCCACGTACAGGGGAAAACGCAGCTATGTGGGAATCACACCAGGATGAAAAATACCCTGGTGTTCAATCTGTATGCAGTGTGTCTTCATCTCACCTGAGAACAGCACGAGACTTCAACAAACTAAATAGACTGCACTGGAGAATGCGGGCATCGATCCCGCTACCTCTCGCATGCTAAGCGAGCGCTCTACCATTTGAGCTAATTCCCCACCTACAGAAAAAACGCAGCTATTTGGGAATCACACCAGGATGAGAAAGCCCCCTCCAGAATGACTCTATTCATGGTGTAAGAGTCAAGGCGCTCCTTTTCCTAGAGGCACGTGCAAAACTACACTAATGTGGGGGCCGGTTAGCTCAGTTGGTTAGAGCGTGGTGCTAATAACGCCAAGGTCGCGGGTTCGATCCCCGTACTGGCCAATGCTACATTGCCATTTTTTGGCAGGACTAAAAGGAAAAACAGACACTCGTACCATCAGAGAATCAAACTCAATTCTGAACATGACAGGAAGGGAATCAAAGCTCTCCTGAGCACAGATGGAATCACACTACTCACAGAGATGGACAAAATCCCTGAAAGGTGTGCCGAACGCTTCAGTGCAGTCCTAGATCAGCCCTCCAGTATGAATGAGGAGGCAATTGTGAGGCTGCCTCAATTTGAAGTCGACCTGCCCCTTGCTGCACCACCTACCCTAGAGTAAAAAGCCATCAGGCAAATCTCCAGGTGACCGAGCCTCGGCTAGGGAAAAAGGTATCAAGGCTCTTCCAGTCCATTTGGACATTGGAAAATGTCCTCATCTCATCTGAGCACAGCACAAGACTTCAAAAAACGTAAGAAGCCATTGGAGAATGCGGGCATCGATCCCGCTACCTCTCGCATGCTAAGCGAGCACTCTACCATTTGAGCTAATTCCCCACGTACAGGGGAAAACGCAGCTATGTGGGAATCACACCAGGATGAAAAATACCCTGGTGTTCAATCTGTATGCAGTGTGTCTTCATCTCACCTGAGAACAGCACGAGACTTCAACAAACTAAATAGACTGCACTGGAGAATGCGGGCATCGATCCCGCTACCTCTCGCATGCTAAGCGAGCGCTCTACCATTTGAGCTAATTCCCCACCCACAGAAAAAAACCCAGCTATTTGGGAATCACACCAGGATGAGAAAGCCCCCTCCAGAATGACTCTATTCATGGTGTAAGAGTCAAGGCGCTCCTTTTCCTAGAGGCACGTGCAAAACTCGACTAATGTGGGGGCCGGTTAGCTCAGTTGGTTAGAGCGTGGTGCTAATAACGCCAAGGTCGCGGGTTCGATCCCCGTACTGGCCAATGCTATATTGCCATTTTTTGGCAGGACTAAAAGGAAAAACAGACACTCGTACCATCAGAGAATCAAACTCAATTCTGAACATGACAGGAAGGGAATCAAAGCTCTCCTGAGCACAGATGGAATCACACTACTCACAGAGATGGACAAAATCCCTGAAAGGTGTGCCGAACTCTTCAGTGCAGTCCTAGATCAGCCCTCCAGTATGAATGAGGAGGCAATTGTGTGGCTGCCTCAATTTGAAGTCGACCTGCCCCTTGCTGCACCACCTACCCTAGAGTAAAAAGCCATCAGGCAAATCTCCAGGTGACCGAGCCTCGGCTAGGGAAAAAGGTATCAAGGCTCTTCCAGTCCATTTGGACATTGGAAAATGTCCTCATCTCATCTGAGCACAGCACAAGACTTCAAAAAACGTAAGAAGCCATTGGAAAATGCGGGCATCGATCCCGCTACCTCTCGCATGCTAAGCGAGCACTCTACCATTTGAGCTAATTCCCCACCTACAGGGGAAAACGCAGCTATGTGGGAATCACACCAGGATGAAAAATACTCTGGTGTTCAATCTGTATGCAGTGTGTCTTCATCTCACCTGAGAACAGCACGAGACTTCAACAAACTAAATAGACTGCACTGGAGAATGCGGGCATCGATCCCGCTACCTCTCGCATGCTAAGCGAGCGCTCTACCATTTGAGCTAATTCCCCACCCACAGAAAAAACGCAGCTATTTGGGAATCACACCAGGATGAGAAAGCCCCCTCCAGAATGACTCTATTCATGGTGTAAGAGTCAAGGCGCTCCTTTTCCTAGAGGCACGTGCAAAACTCGACTAATGTGGGGGCCGGTTAGCTCAGTTGGTTAGAGCGTGGTGCTAATAACGCCAAGGTCGCGGGTTCGATCCCCGTACTGGCCAATGCTACATTGCCATTTTTTGGCAGGACTAAAAGAAAAAACAGACACTCGTACCATCAGAGAATCAAACTCAATTCTGAACATGACAGGAAGGGAATCAAAGCTCTCCTGAGCACAGATGGAATCACACTACTCACAGAGATGGACAAAATCCCTGAAAGGTGTGCCGAACGCTTCAGTGCAGTCCTAGATCAGCCCTCCAGTATGAATGAGGAGGCAATTGTGAGGCTGCCTCAATTTGAAGTCGACCTGCCCCTTGCTGCACCACCTACCCTAGAGTAAAAAGCCATCAGGCAAATCTCCAGGTGACCGAGCCTCGGCTAGGGAAAAAGGTATCAAGGCTCTTCCAGTCCATTTGGACATTGGAAAATGTCCTCATCTCATCTGAGCACAGCACAAGACTTCAAAAAACGTAAGAAGCCATTGGAGAATGCGGGCATCGATCCCGCTACCTCTCGCATGCTAAGCGAGCGCTGTACCATTTGAGCTAATTCCCCACGTACAGGGGAAAACGCAGCTATGTGGGAATCACACCAGGATGAAAAATACCCTGGTGTTCAATCTGTATGCAGTGTGTCTTCATCTCACCTGAGAACAGCACGAGACTTCAACAAACTAAATAGACTGCACTGGAGAATGCGGGCATCGATCCCGCTACCTCTCGCATGCTAAGCGAGCGCTCTACCATTTGAGCTAATTCCCCACCTACAGAAAAAACGCAGCTATTTGGGAATCACACCAGGATGAGAAAGCCCCCTCCAGAATGACTCTATTCATGGTGTAAGAGTCAAGGCGCTCCTTTTCCTAGAGGCACGTGCAAAACTCGACTAATGTGGGGGCCGGTTAGCTCAGTTGGTTAGAGCGTGGTGCTAATAACGCCAAGGTCGCGGGTTCGATCCCCGTACTGGCCAATGCTACATTGCCATTTTTTGGCAGGACTAAAAGGAAAAACAGACACTCGTACCATCAGAGAATCAAACTCAATTCTGAACATGACAGGAAGGGAATCAAAGCTCTCCTGAGCACAGACGGAATCACACTACTCACAGAGATGGACAAAATCCCTGAAAGGTGTGCCGAACGCTTCAGTGCAGTCCTAGATCAGCCCTCCAGTATGAATGAGGAGGCAATTGTGAGGCTGCCTCAATTTGAAGTCGACCTGCCCCTTGCTGCACCACCTACCCTAGAGTAAAAAGCCATCAGGCAAATCTCCAGGTGACCGAGCCTCGGCTAGGGAAAAAGGTATCAAGGCTCTTCCAGTCCATTTGGACATTGGAAAATGTGCTCATCTCATCTGAGCACAGCACAAGACTTCAAAAAACGTAAGAAGCCATTGGAGAATGCGGGCATCGATCCCGCTACCTCTCGCATGCTAAGCGAGCGCTTTATCATTTGAGCTACTTCTCCACCTACAGGGGATAACGCAGCTATGTGGGAATCACACCAGGATGAAAAATACCCTGGTGTTCAATCTGTATGCAGTGTGTCTTCATATCACCTGAGAACAGCACGAGACTTCAACAAACTAAATAGACTGCACTGGAGAATGCGGGCATCGATCCCGCTACCTCTCGCATGCTAAGCGAGCGCTCTACCATTTGAGCTAATTCCCCACCCACAGAAAAAAACGCAGCTATTTGGGAATCACACCAGGATGAGAAAGCCCCCTCCAGAATGACTCTATTCATGGTGTAAGAGTCAAGGCGCTCCTTTTCCTAGAGGCACGTGCAAAACTCGACTAATGTGGGGGCCGGTTAGCTCAGTTGGTTAGAGCGTGGTGCTAATAACGCCAAGGTCGCGGGTTCGATTCCCGTACTGGCCAATGCTACATTGCCATTTTTTGGCAGGACTAAAAGGAAAAACAGACACTCGTACCATCAGAGAATCAAACTCAATTCTGAACATGACAGGAAGGGAATCAAAGCTCTCCTGAGCACAGATGGAATCACACTACTCACAGAGATGGACAAAATCCCTGAAAGGTGTGCCGAACGCTTCAGTGCAGTCCTAGATCAGCCCTCCAGTATGAATGAGGAGGCAATTGTGAGGCTGCCTCAATTTGAAGTCGACCTGCCCCTTGCTGCACCACCTACCCTAGAGTAAAAAGCCATCAGGCAAATCTCCAGGTGACCGAGCCTCGGCTAGGGAAAAAGGTATCAAGGCTCTTCCAGTCCATTTGGACATTGGAAAATGTCCTCATCTCATCTGAGCACAGCACAAGACTTCAAAAAACGTAAGAAGCCATTGGAGAATGCGGGCATCGATCCCGCTACCTCTCGCATGCTAAGCGAGCACTCTACCATTTGAGCTAATTCCCCACCTACAGGGGAAAACGCAGCTATGTGGGAATCACACCAGGATGAAAAATACCCTGGTGTTCAATCTGTATGCAGTGTGTCTTCATCTCACCTGAGAACAGCACGAGACTTCAACAAACTAAATAGACTGCACTGGAGAATGCGGGCATCGATCCCGCTACCTCTCGCATGCTAAGCGAGCGCTCTACCATTTGAGCTAATTCCCCACCCACAGAAAAAATGCAGCTATGTGGGAATCAAACCAGGATGAAAAATACCCTGGTGTTCAATCTGTATGCAGTGTGTCTTCATCTCACCTGAGAACAGCACGAGACTTCAACAAACTAAATAGACTGCACTGGAGAATGCGGGCATCGATCCCGCTACCTCTCGCATGCTAAGCGAGCGCTCTACCATTTGAGCTAATTCCCCACACACAGAAAAAACGCAGCTATTTGGGAATCACACCAGGATGAGAAAGCCCCCTCCAGAATGACTCTATTCATGGTGTATGAGTCAAGGCGCTCCTTTTCCTAGAGGCACGTGCAAGACTAGACTAATGTGGGGGCCGGTTAGCTCAGTTGGTTAGAGCGTGGTGCTAATAACGCCAAGGTCGCGGGTTCGATCCCCGTACTGGCCAATGCTACATTGCCATTTTTTGGCAGGACTAAAAGGAAAAACAGACACTCGTACCATCAGAGAATCAAACTCAATTCTGAACATGACAGGAAGGGAATCAAAGCTCTCCTGAGCACAGATGGAATCACACTACTCACAGAGATGGACAAAATCCCTGAAAGGTGTGCCGAACGCTTCAGTGCAGTCCTAGATCAGCCCTCCAGTATGAATGAGGAGGCAATTGTGAGGCTGCCTCAATTTGAAGTCGACCTGCCCCTTGCTGCACCACCTACCCTAGAGTAAAAAGCCATCAGGCAAATCTCCAGGTGACCGAGCCTCGGCTAGGGAAAAAGGTATCAAGGCTCTTCCAGTCCATTTGGACATTGGAAAATGTCCTCATCTCATCTGAGCACAGCACAAGACTTCAAAAAACGTAAGAAGCCATTGGAGAATGCGGGCATCGATCCCGCTACCTCTCGCATGCTAAGCGAGCACTCTACCATTTGAGCTAATTCCCCACCGACAGGGGAAAACACAGCTATGTGGGAATCACACCAGGATGAAAAATACCCTGGTGTTCAATCTGTATGCAGTGTGTCTTCATCTCACCTGAGAACAGCACGAGACTTCAACAAACTAAATAGACTGCACTGGAGAATGCGGGCATCGATCCCGCTACCTCTCGCATGCTAAGCGAGCGCTCTACCATTTGAGCTAATTCCCCACCCACAGAAAAAAACGCAGCTATTTGGGAATCACACCAGGATGAGAAAGCCCCCTCCAGAATGACTCTATTCATGGTGTAAGAGTCAAGGCGCTCCTTTTCCTAGAGGCACGTGCAACACTACACTAATGTGGGGGCCGGTTAGCTCAGTTGTTTAGAGTGTGGTGCTAATAACGCCAAGGTCGCAGGTTTGATCCCCGTACAGGCCAATGCTACAACGCCATTTTTTGGCAGGACTAAAAGGAAAAACAGACACTCGTACCATCAGAGAATCAAACTCAATTCTGAACATGACAGGAAGGGAATCAAAGCTCTCCTGAGCACAGATGGAATCACACTACTCACAGAGATGGACAAAATCCCTGAAAGGTGTGCCGAACGCTTCAGTGCAGTCCTAGATCAGACCTCCAGTATGAATGAGGAGGCAATTGTGAGGCTGCCTCAATTTGAAGTCGACCTGCCCCTTGCTGCACCACCTACCCTAGAGTGAAAAGCCATCAGGCAAATCTCCAGGTGACCGAGCCTCGGCTAGGGAAAAAGGTATCAAGGCTCTTCCAGTCCATTTGGACATTGGAAAATGTCCTCATCTCATCTGAGCACAGCACAAGACTTCAAAAAACGTAAGAAGCCATTGGAGAATGCGGGCATCGATCCCGCTACCTCTCGCATGCTAAGCGAGCACTCTACCATTTGAGCTAATTCCCCACCAACAGGGGAAAACACAGCTATGTGGGAATCACACCAGGATGAAAAATACCCTGGTGTTCAATCTGTATGCAGTGTGTCTTCATCTCACCTGAGAACAGCACGAGACTTCAACAAACTAAATAGACTGCACTGGAGAATGCGGGCATCGATCCCGCTACCTCTCGCATGCTAAGCGAGCGCTCTACCATTTGAGCTAATTCCCCACCCACAGAAAAAATGCAGCTATGTGGGAATCAAACCAGGATGAAAAATACCCTGGTGTTCAATCTGTATGCAGTGTGTCTTCATCTCACCTGAGAACAGCACGAGACTTCAACAAACTAAATAGACTGCACTGGAGAATGCGGGCATCGTTCCCGCTACCTCTCGCATGCTAAGCGAGCGCTCTACCATTTGAGCTAATTCCCCACCCACAGAAAAAATGCAGCTATGTGGGAATCAAACCAGGATGAAAAATACCCTGGTGTTCAATCTGTATGCAGTGTGTCTTCATATCACCTGAGAACAGCACGAGACTTCAACAAACTAAATAGACTGCACTGGAGAATGCGGGCATCGATCCCGCTACCTCTCGCATGCTAAGCGAGCGCTCTACCATTTGAGCTAATTCCCCACCCACAGAAAAAAACGCAGCTATTTGGGAATCACACCAGGATGAGAAAGCCCCCTCCAGAATGACTCTATTCATGGTGTAAGAGTCAAGGCGCTCCTTTCCCTAGAGGCACGTGCAAAACTCGACTAATGTGGGGGCCGGTTAGCTCAGTTGGTTAGAGCGTGGTGCTAATAACGCCAAGGTCGCGGGTTCGATCCCCGTACTGGCCAATGCTACATTGCCATTTTTTGGCAGGACTAAAAGGAAAAACAGACACTCGTACCATCAGAGAATCAAACTCAATTCTGAACATGACAGGAAGGGAATCAAAGCTCTCCTGAGCACAGATGGAATCACACTACTCACAGAGATGGACAAAATCCCTGAAAGGTGTGCCGAACGCTTCAGTGCAGTCCTAGATCAGCCCTCCAATATGAATGAGGAGGCAATTGTGAGGCTGCCTCAATTTGAAGTCGACCTGCCCCTTGCTGCACCACCTACCCTAGAGTAAAAAGCCATCAGGCAAATCTCCAGGTGACCGAGCCTCGGCTAGGGAAAAAGGTATCAAGGCTCTTCCAGTCCATTTGGACATTGGAAAATGTCCTCATCTCATCTGAGCACAGCACAAGACTTCAAAAAACTTAAGAAGCCATTGGAGAATGCGGGCATCGATCCCGCTACCTCTCGCATGCTAAGCGAGCACTCTACCATTTGAGCTAATTCCCCACCTACAGGGGAAAACGCAGCTATGTGGGAATCACACCAGGATGAAAAATACCCTGGTGTTCAATCTGTATGCAGTGTGTCTTCATCTCACCTGAGAACAGCACGAGACTTCAACAAACTAAATAGACTGCACTGGAGAATGCGGGCATCGATCCCGCTACCTCTCGCATGCTAAGCGAGCGCTCTACCATTTGAGCTAATTCCCCACCCACAGAAAAAACGCAGCTATTTGGGAATCACACCAGGATGAGAAAGCCCCCTCCAGAATGACTCTATTCATGGTGTAAGAGTCAAGGCGCTCCTTTTCCTAGAGGCACGTGCAAAACTCGACTAATGTGGGGGCCGGTTAGCTCAGTTGGTTAGAGCGTGGTGCTAATAACGCCAAGGTCGCGGGTTCGATCCCCGTACTGGCCAATGCTACATTGCCATTTTTTGGCAGGACTAAAAGGAAAAACAGACACTCGTACCATCAGAGAATCAAACTCAATTCTGAACATGACAGGAAGGGAATCAAAGCTCTCCTGAGCACAGATGGAATCACACTACTCACAGAGATGGACAAAATCCCTGAAAGGTGTGCCGAACGCTTCAGTGCAGTCCTAGATCAGCCCTCCAATATGAATGAGGAGGCAATTGTGAGGCTGCCTCAATTTGAAGTCGACCTGCCCCTTGCTGCACCACCTACCCTAGAGTAAAAAGCCATCAGGCAAATCTCCAGGTGACCGAGCCTCGGCTAGGGAAAAAGGTATCAAGGCTCTTCCAGTCCATTTGGACATTGGAAAATGTCCTCATCTCATCTGAGCACAGCACAAGACTTCAAAAAACGTAAGAAGCCATTGGAGAATGCGGGCATCGATCCCGCTACCTCTCGCATGCTAAGCGAGCACTCTACCATTTGAGCTAATTCCCCACCTACAGGGGAAAACGCAGCTATGTGGGAATCACACCAGGATGAAAAATACCCTGGTGTTCAATCTGTATGCAGTGTGTCTTCATCTCACCTGAGAACAGCACGAGACTTCAACAAACTAAATAGACTGCACTGGAGAATGCGGGCATCGATCCCGCTACCTCTCGCATGCTAAGCGAGCGCTCTACCATTTGAGCTAATTCCCCACCCACAGAAAAAACCCAGCTATTTGGGAATCACACCAGGATGAGAAAGCCCCCTCCAGAATGACTCTATTCATGGTGTAAGAGTCAAGGCGCTCCTTTTCCTAGAGGCACGTGCAAAACTCGACTAATGTGGGGGCCGGTTAGCTCAGTTGGTTAGAGCGTGGTGCTAATAACGCCAAGGTCGCGGGTTCGATCCCCGTACTGGCCAATGCTATATTGCCATTTTTTGGCAGGACTAAAAGGAAAAACAGACACTCGTACCATCAGAGAATCAAACTCAATTCTGAACATGACAGGAAGGGAATCAAAGCTCTCCTGAGCACAGATGGAATCACACTACTCACAGAGATGGACAAAATCCCTGAAAGGTGTGCCGAACGCTTCAGTGCAGTCCTAGATCAGCCCTCCAGTATGAATGAGGAGGCAATTGTGAGGCTGCCTCAATTTGAAGTCGACCTGCCCCTTGCTGCACCACCTACCCTAGAGTAAAAAGCCATCAGGCAAATCTCCAGGTGACCGAGCCTCGGCTAGGGAAAAAGGTATCAAGGCTCTTCCAGTCCATTTGGACATTGGAAAATGTGCTCATCTCATCTGAGCACAGCACAAGACTTCAAAAAACGTAAGAAGCCATTGGAGAATGCGGGCATCGATCCCGCTACCTCTCGCATGCTAAGCGAGCGCTTTATCATTTGAGCTACTTCCCCACCAACAGGGGATAACGCAGCTATGTGGGAATCACACCAGGATGAAAAATACCCTGGTGTTCAATCTGTATGCAGTGTGTCTTCATATCACCTGAGAACAGCACGAGACTTCAACAAACTAAATAGACTGCACTGGAGAATGCGGGCATCGATCCCGCTACCTCTCGCATGCTAAGCGAGCGCTCTACCATTTGAGCTAATTCCCCACCCACAGAAAAAAACGCAGCTATTTGGGAATCACACCAGGATGAGAAAGCCCCCTCCAGAATGACTCTATTCATGGTGTAAGA
Source organism: Conger conger (assembly GCF_963514075.1). Lineage (NCBI taxonomy): Eukaryota > Metazoa > Chordata > Actinopteri > Anguilliformes > Congridae > Conger > Conger conger. The sequence continues at coordinate 47,068,154 of NC_083771.1, read as the reverse complement.
GTCAAGGCGCTCCTTTCCCTAGAGGCACGTGCAAAACTCGACTAATGTGGGGGCCGGTTAGCTCAGTTGGTTAGAGCGTGGTGCTAATAACGCCAAGGTCGCGGGTTCGATCCCCGTACTGGCCAATGCTACATTGCCATTTTTTGGCAGGACTAAAAGGAAAAACAGACACTCGTACCATCAGAGAATCAAACTCAATTCTGAACATGACAGGAAGGGAATCAAAGCTCTCCTGAGCACAGATGGAATCACACTACTCACAGAGATGGACAAAATCCCTGAAAGGTGTGCCGAACGCTTCAATGCAGTCCTAGATCAGCCCTCCAATATGAATGAGGAGGCAATTGTGAGGCTGCCTCAATTTGAAGTCGACCTGCCCCTTGCTGCACCACCTACCCTAGAGTAAAAAGCCATCAGGCAAATCTCCAGGTGACCGAGCCTCGGCTAGGGAAAAAGGTATCAAGGCTCTTCCAGTCCATTTGGACATTGGAAAATGTCCTCATCTCATCTGAGCACAGCACAAGACTTCAAAAAACGTAAGAAGCCATTGGAGAATGCGGGCATCGATCCCGCTACCTCTCGCATGCTAAGCGAGCACTCTACCATTTGAGCTAATTCCCCACCTACAGGGGAAAACGCAGCTATGTGGGAATCACACCAGGATGAAAAATACCCTGGTGTTCAATCTGTATGCAGTGTGTCTTCATCTCACCTGAGAACAGCACGAGACTTCAACAAACTAAATAGACTGCACTGGAGAATGCGGGCATCGATCCCGCTACCTCTCGCATGCTAAGCGAGCGCTCTACCATTTGAGCTAATTCCCCACCCACAGAAAAAACGCAGCTATTTGGGAATCACACTAGGATGAGAAAGCCCCCTCCAGAATGACTCTATTCATGGTGTAAGAGTCAAGGCGCTCCTTTTCCTAGAGGCACGTGCAAAACTCGACTAATGTGGGGGCCGGTTAGCTCAGTTGGTTAGAGCGTGGTGCTAATAACGCCAAGGTCGCGGGTTTGATCCCCGTACTGGCCAATGCTACATTGCCATTTTTTGGCAGGACTAAAAGGAAAAACAGACACTCGTACCATCAGAGAATCAAACTCAATTCTGAACATGACAGGAAGGGAATCAAAGCTCTCCTGAGCACAGATGGAATCACACTACTCACAGAGATGGACAAAATCCCTGAAAGGTGTGCCGAACGCTTCAGTGCAGTCCTAGATCAGCCCTCCAATATGAATGAGGAGGCAATTGTGAGGCTGCCTCAATTTGAAGTCGACCTGCCCCTTGCTGCACCACCTACCCTAGAGTAAAAAGCCATCAGGCAAATCTCCAGGTGACCGAGCCTCGGCTAGGGAAAAAGGTATCAAGGCTCTTCCAGTCCATTTGGACATTGGAAAATGTCCTCATCTCATCTGAGCACAGCACAAGACTTCAAAAAACGTAAGAAGCCATTGGAGAATGCGGGCATCGATCCCGCTACCTCTCACATGCTAAGCGAGCACTCTACCATTTGAGCTAATTCCCCACCTACAAGGGAAAACGCAGCTATGTGGGAATCACACCAGGATGAAAAATACCCTGGTGTTCAATCTGTATGCAGTGTGTCTTCATCTCACCTGAGAACAGCACGAGACTTCAACAAACTAAATAGACTGCACTGGAGAATGCGGGCATCGATCCCGCTACCTCTCGCATGCTAAGCGAGCGCTCTACCATTTGAGCTAATTCCCCACCCACAGAAAAAACGCAGCTATTTGGGAATCACACCAGGATGAGAAAGCCCCCTCCAGAATGACTCTATTCATGGTGTAAGAGTCAAGGCGCTCCTTTTCCTAGAGGCACGTGCAAAACTCGACTAATGTGGGGGCCGGTTAGCTCAGTTGGTTAGAGCGTGGTGCTAATAACGCCAAGGTCGCGGGTTCGATCCCCGTACTGGCCAATGCTACATTGCCATTTTTTGGCAGGACTAAAAGGAAAAACAGACACTCGTACCATCAGAGAATCAAACTCAATTCTGAACATGACAGGAAGGGAATCAAAGCTCTCCTGAGCACAGATGGAATCACACTACTCACAGAGATGGACAAAATCCCTGAAAGGTGTGCCGAACGCTTCATGCAGTCCTAGATCAGCCCTCCAATATGAATGAGGAGGCAATTGTGAGGCTGCCTCAATTTGAAGTCGACCTGCCCCTTGCTGCACCACCTACCCTAGAGTAAAAAGCCATCAGGCAAATCTCCAGGTGACCGAGCCTCGGCTAGGGAAAAAGGTATCAAGGCTCTTCCAGTCCATTTGGACATTGGAAAATGTCCTCATCTCATCTGAGCACAGCACAAGACTTCAAAAAACGTAAGAAACCATTGGAGAATGCGGGCATCGATCCCGCTATCTCTCGCATACTAAGCGAAAGCTCTACCATTTGAGCTAATTCCCCACCGACAAGGGAAAACGCAGCTATGTGGGAATCACACCAGGATGAAAAATACCCTGGTGTTCAATCTGTATGCAGTGTGTCTTCATCTCACCTGAGAACAGCACGAGACTTCAACAAACTAAATAGACTGCACTGGAGAATGCGGGCATCGATCCCGCTACCTCTCGCATGCTAAGCGAGCGCTCTACCATTTGAGCTAATTCCCCACCCACAGAAAAAAACGCAGCTATTTGGGAATCACACCAGGATGAGAAAGCCCCCTCCAGAATGACTCTATTCATGGTGTAAGAGTCAAGGCGCTCCTTTTCCTAGAGGCACGTGCAAAACTCGACTAATGTGGGGGCCGGTTAGCTCAGTTGGTTAGAGCGTGGTGCTAATAACGCCAAGGTCGCGGGTTCGATCCCCGTACTGGCCAATGCTACAACGCCATTTTTTGGCAGGACTAAAAGGAAAAACAGACACTCGTACCATCAGAGAATCAAACTCAATTCTGAACATGACAGGAAGGGAATCAAAGCTCTCCTGAGCACAGATGGAATCACACTACTCACAGAGATGGACAAAATCCCTGAAAGGTGTGCCGAACGCTTCAGTGCAGTCCTAGATCAGCCCTCCAGTATGAATGAGGAGGCAATTGTGAGGCTGCCTCAATTTGAAGTCGACCTGCCCCTTGCTGCACCACCTACCCTAGAGTAAAAAGCCATCAGGCAAATCTCCAGGTGACCGAGCCTCGGCTAGGGAAAAAGGTATCAAGGCTCTTCCAGTCCATTTGGACATTGGAAAATGTCCTCATCTCATCTGAGCACAGCACAAGACTTCAAAAAACGTAAGAAGCCATTGGAGAATGCGGGCATCGATCCCGCTACCTCTCGCATGCTAAGCGAGCACTCTACCATTTGAGCTAATTCCCCACCTACAGGGGAAAACGCAGCTATGTGGGAATCACACCAGGATGAAAAATACCCTAGTGTTCAATCTGTATGCAGTGTGTCTTCATCTCACCTGAGAACAGCACGAGACTTCAACAAACTAAATAGACTGCACTGGAGAATGCGGGCATCGATCCCGCTACCTCTCGCATGCTAAGCGAGCGCTCTACCATTTGAGCTAATTCCCCACCCACAGAAAAAACGCAGCTATTTGGGAATCACACCAGGATGAGAAAGCCCCCTCCAGAATGACTCTATTCATGGTGTAAGAGTCAAGGCGCTCCTTTTCCTAGAGGCACGTGCAAAACTCGACTAATGTGGGGGCCGGTTAGCTCAGTTGGTTAGAGCGTGGTGCTAATAACGCCAAGGTCGCGGGTTCGATCCCCGTACTGGCCAATGCTACATTGCCATTTTTTGGCAGGACTGAAAGGAAAAACAGACACTCGTACCATCAGAGAATCAAACTCAATTCTGAACATGACAGGAAGGGAATCAAAGCTCTCCTGAGCACAGATGGAATCACACTACTGACAGAGATGGGCAAAATCCCTGAAAGGTGTGCCGAACGCTTCAGTGCAGTCCTAGATCAGCCCTCCAGTATGAATGAGGAGGCAATTGTGAGGCTGCCTCAATTTGAAGTCGACCTGCCCCTTGCTGCACCACCTACCCTAGAGTAAAAAGCCATCAGGCAAATCTCCAGGTGACCGAGCCTCGGCTAGGGAAAAAGGTATCAAGGCTCTTCCAGTCCATTTGGACATTGGAAAATGTCCTCATCTCATCTGAACACAGCACAAGACTTCAAAAAACGTAAGAAGCCATTGGAGAATGCGGGCATCGATTCCGCTACCTCCCGCATGCTAAGCCAGCACTCTACCATTTGAGCTAATTCCCCACCTACAGGGGAAAACACAGCTATGTGGTAATCACACCAGGATGGAAAATGCCCTGGTGTTTATTCCAAATGCAGTGTGTCTTCATCTCACCTGAGCACAGCACGAGACTTCAACAAACTAAATAGACTGCACTGGAGAATGCGGGCATCGATCCCGCTATCTCTCGCATGCTAAGCGAGCACTCTACCATTTGAGCTAATTCCCCACCCACAGAAAAAACGCAGCTATTTGGGAATCACACCAGGATGAGAAAGCCCCCTCCAGAATGACTCTATTCATGGTGTAAGAGTCAAGGCACTCCTTTTCCTAGAGGCACGTGCAAAACAAGACTAATGTGGGGGCCGGTTAGCTCAGTTGGTTAGAGCGTGGTGCTAATAACGCCAAGGTCGCGGGTTTGATCCCCGTACTGGCCAATGCTACATTGCCGTTTTTTGGCAGGACTAAAAGGAAAAACAGACACTCGTACCAACAGGGAATCAAACTCAATTCTGAACATGACAGGAAGGGAATCAAAGCTCTCCTGAGCACAGATGGAATCACACTACTCACAGAGATGGACAAAATCCCTGAAAGGTGTGCCGAACGCTTCAGTGCAGTCCTAGATCAGCCCTCCAATATGAATGAGGAGGCAATTGTGAGGCTGCCTCAATTTGAAGTCGACCTGCCCCTTGCTGCACCACCTACCCTAGAGTAAAAAGCCATCAGGCAAATCTCCAGGTGACCGAGCCTCGGCTAGGGAAAAAGGTATCAAGGCTCTTCCAGTCCATTTGGACATTGGAAAATGTCCTCATCTCATCTGAGCACAGCACAAGACTTCAAAAAACGTAAGAAGCCATTGGAGAATGCGGGCATCGATCCCGCTACCTCTCACATGCTAAGCGAGCACTCTACCATTTGAGCTAATTCCCCACCTACAGGGGAAAACGCAGCTATGTGGGAATCACACCAGGATGAAAAATACCCTGGTGTTCAATCTGTATGCAGTGTGTCTTCATCTCACCTGAGAACAGCACGAGACTTCAACAAACTAAATAGACTGCACTGGAGAATGCGGGCATCGATCCCGCTACCTCTCGCATGCTAAGCGAGCGCTCTACCATTTGAGCTAATTCCCCACCCACAGAAAAAACGCAGCTATTTGGGAATCACACCAGGATGAGAAAGCCCCCTCCAGAATGACTCTATTCATGGTGTAAGAGTCAAGGCGCTCCTTTTCCTAGAGGCACGTGCAAAACTCGACTAATGTGGGGGCCGGTTAGCTCAGTTGGTTAGAGCGTGGTGCTAATAACGCCAAGGTCGCGGGTTCGATCCCCGTACTGGCCAATGCTACATTGCCATTTTTTGGCAGGACTAAAAGGAAAAACAGACACTCGTACCATCAGAGAATCAAACTCAATTCTGAACATGACAGGAAGGGAATCAAAGCTCTCCTGAGCACAGATGGAATCACACTACTCACAGAGATGGACAAAATCCCTGAAAGGTGTGCCGAACGCTTCAGTGCAGTCCTAGATCAGCCCTCCAATATGAATGAGGAGGCAATTGTGAGGCTGCCTCAATTTGAAGTCGACCTGCCCCTTGCTGCACCACCTACCCTAGAGTAAAAAGCCATCAGGCAAATCTCCAGGTGACCGAGCCTCGGCTAGGGAAAAAGGTATCAAGGCTCTTCCAGTCCATTTGGACATTGGAAAATGTCCTCATCTCATCTGAGCACAGCACAAGACTTCAAAAAACGTAAGAAGCCATTGGAGAATGCGGGCATCGATCCCGCTACCTCTCGCATGCTAAGCGAGCACTCTACCATTTGAGCTAATTCCCCACCTACAGGGGAAAACGCAGCTATGTGGGAATCACACCAGGATGAAAAATACCCTGGTGTTCAATCTGTATGCAGTGTGTCTTCATCTCACCTGAGAACAGCACGAGACTTCAACAAACTAAATAGACTGCACTGGAGAATGCGGGCATCGATCCCGCTACCTCTCGCATGCTAAGCGAGCGCTCTACCATTTGAGCTAATTCCCCACCCACAGAAAAAACGCAGCTATTTGGGAATCACACCAGGATGAGAAAGCCCCCTCCAGAATGACTCTATTCATGGTGTAAGAGTCAAGGCGCTCCTTTTCCTAGAGGCACGTGCAAAACTCGACTAATGTGGGGGCCGGTTAGCTCAGTTGGTTAGAGCGTGGTGCTAATAACGCCAAGGTCGTGGGTTCGATCCCCGTACTGGCCAATGCTACATTGCCATTTTTTGGCAGGACTAAAAGGAAAAACAGACACTCGTACCATCAGAGAATCAAACTCAATTCTGAACATGACAGGAAGGGAATCAAAGCTCTCCTGAGCACAGATGGAATCACACTACTCACAGAGATGGACAAAATCCCTGAAAGGTGTGCCGAACGCTTCAGTGCAGTCCTAGATCAGCCCTCCAATATGAATGAGGAGGCAATTGTGAGGCTGCCTCAATTTGAAGTCGACCTGCCCCTTGCTGCACCACCTACCCTAGAGTAAAAAGCCATCAGGCAAATCTCCAGGTGACCGAGCCTCGGCTAGGGAAAAAGGTATCAAGGCTCTTCCAGTCCATTTGGACATTGGAAAATGTCCTCATCTCATCTGAGCACAGCACAAGACTTCAAAAAACGTAAGAAGCCATTGGAGAATGCGGGCATCGATCCCGCTACCTCTCGCATGCTAAGCGAGCACTCTACCATTTGAGCTAATTCCCCACCTACAGGGGAAAACGCAGCTATGTGGGAATCACACCAGGATGAAAAATACCCTGGTGTTCAATCTGTATGCAGTGTGTCTTCATCTCACCTGAGAACAGCACGAGACTTCAACAAACTAAATAGACTGCACTGGAGAATGCGGGCATCGATCCCGCTACCTCTCGCATGCTAAGCGAGCGCTCTACCATTTGAGCTAATTCCCCACCCACAGAAAAAACGCAGCTATTTGGGAATCACACTAGGATGAGAAAGCCCCCTCCAGAATGACTCTATTCATGGTGTAAGAGTCAAGGCGCTCCTTTTCCTAGAGGCACGTGCAAAACTCGACTAATGTGGGGGCCGGTTAGCTCAGTTGGTTAGAGCGTGGTGCTAATAACGCCAAGGTCGCGGGTTTGATCCCCGTACTGGCCAATGCTACATTGCCATTTTTTGGCAGGACTAAAAGGAAAAACAGACACTCGTACCATCAGAGAATCAAACTCAATTCTGAACATGACAGGAAGGGAATCAAAGCTCTCCTGAGCACAGATGGAATCACACTACTCACAGAGATGGACAAAATCCCTGAAAGGTGTGCCGAACGCTTCAGTGCAGTCCTAGATCAGCCCTCCAATATGAATGAGGAGGCAATTGTGAGGCTGCCTCAATTTGAAGTCGACCTGCCCCTTGCTGCACCACCTACCCTAGAGTAAAAAGCCATCAGGCAAATCTCCAGGTGACCGAGCCTCGGCTAGGGAAAAAGGTATCAAGGCTCTTCCAGTCCATTTGGACATTGGAAAATGTCCTCATCTCATCTGAGCACAGCACAAGACTTCAAAAAACGTAAGAAGCCATTGGAGAATGCGGGCATCGATCCCGCTACCTCTCACATGCTAAGCGAGCACTCTACCATTTGAGCTAATTCCCCACCTACAGGGGAAAACGCAGCTATGTGGGAATCACACCAGGATGAAAAATACCCTGGTGTTCAATCTGTATGCAGTGTGTCTTCATCTCACCTGAGAACAGCACGAGACTTCAACAAACTAAATAGACTGCACTGGAGAATGCGGGCACCGATCCCGCTACCTCTCGCATGCTAAGCGAGCGCTCTACCATTTGAGCTAATTCCCCACCCACAGAAAAAAACGCAGCTATTTGGGAATCACACCAGGATGAGAAAGCCCCCTCCAGAATGACTCTATTCATGGTGTAAGAGTCAAGGCGCTCCTTTTCCTAGAGGCACGTGCAAAACTCGACTAATGTGGGGGCCGGTTAGCTCAGTTGGTTAGAGCGTGGTGCTAATAACGCCAAGGTCGCGGGTTCGATCCCCGTACTGGCCAATGCTACAACGCCATTTTTTGGCAGGACTAAAAGGAAAAACAGACACTCGTACCATCAGAGAATCAAACTCAATTCTGAACATGACAGGAAGGGAATCAAAGCTCTCCTGAGCACAGATGGAATCACACTACTGACAGAGATGGGCAAAATCCCTGAAAGGTGTGCCGAACGCTTCAGTGCAGTCCTAGATCAGCCCTCCAGTATGAATGAGGAGGCAATTGTGAGGCTGCCTCAATTTGAAGTCGACCTGCCCCTTGCTGCACCACCTACCCTAGAGTAAAAAGCCATCAGGCAAATCTCCAGGTGACCGAGCCTCGGCTAGGGAAAAAGGTATCAAGGCTCTTCCAGTCCATTTGGACATTGGAAAATGTCCTCATCTCATCTGAACACAGCACAAGACTTCAAAAAACGTAAGAAGCCATTGGAGAATGCGGGCATCGATTCCGCTACCTCCCGCATGCTAAGCCAGCACTCTACCATTTGAGCTAATTCCCCACCTACAGGGGAAAACACAGCTATGTGGTAATCACACCAGGATGGAAAATGCCCTGGTGTTTATTCCAAATGCAGTGTGTCTTCATCTCACCTGAGCACAGCACGAGACTTCAACAAACTAAATAGACTGCACTGGAGAATGCAGGCATCGATCCCGCTATCTCTCGCATGCTAAGCGAGCACTCTACCATTTGAGCTAATTCCCCACCCACAGAAAAAACGCAGCTATTTGGGAATCACACCAGGATGAGAAAGCCCCCTCCAGAATGACTCTATTCATGGTGTAAGAGTCAAGGCACTCCTTTTCCTAGAGGCACGTGCAAAACAAGACTAATGTGGGGGCCGGTTAGCTCAGTTGGTTAGAGCGTGGTGCTAATAACGCCAAGGTCGCGGGTTTGATCCCCGTACTGGCCAATGCTACATTGCCGTTTTTTGGCAGGACTAAAAGGAAAAACAGACACTCGTACCAACAGGGAATCAAACTCAATTCTGAACATGACAGGAAGGGAATCAAAGCTCTCCTGAGCACAGATGGAATCACACTACTCACAGAGATGGACAAAATCCCTGAAAGGTGTGCCGAACGCTTCAGTGCAGTCCTAGATCAGCCCTCCAGTATGAATGAGGAGGCAATTGTGAGGCAGCCGCAAGTTGAAGTCGACCTGCCCCTTGCTGCACCACCTACCCTAGAGTAAAAAGCCATCAGGCAAATCTCCAGGTGACCGAGCCTCGGTTGGGAAAAAGGTATCGAGGCTCTTCCAGTCCATTTGGACATTGGAAAATGTCCTCATCTCATCTGAACACAGCACAAGACTTCAAAAAACGTAAGAAGCCATTGGAGAATGCGGGCATCGATCCCACTACCTCTCGCATGCTAAGCGAGCACTCTACCATTTGAGCTAATTCCCCACCTACAGGGGAAAACGCAGCTATGTGGGAATCACACCAGGATGAAAAATACCCTGGTGTTCAATCTGTATGCAGTGTGTCTTCATCTCATCTGAGCACAGCACGAGACTTCAACAAACTAAATAGACTGCACTGGAGAATGCGGGCATCGATCCCGCTACCTCTCGCATGCTAAGCAAGCGCTCTACCATTTGAGCTAATTCCCCAACCACAGAAAAAACGCAGCTATTTGGGAATCACACCAGGATGAGAAAGCCCCCTCCAGAATTACTCTATTCATGGTGTAAGAGTCAAGGCGCTCCTTTTCCTAGAGGCACGTGCAAAACTAGACTAATGTGGGGGCCGGTTAGCTCAGTTGGTTAGAGCGTGGTGCTAATAACGCCAAGGTCGCGGGTTCGATCCCCGTACTGGCCAATGCTACATTGCCATTTTTTGCAAGGACTAAAAGGAAAAACAGACACTCGTACCAACAGGGAATCAAACTCAATTCTGAACATGACAGGAAGGGAATCAAAGCTCTCCTGAGCACAGATGGAATCACACTACTCACAGAGATGGACAAAATCCCTGAAAGGTGTGCCGAACGCTTCAGTGCAGTCCTAGATCAGCCCTCCAGTATGAATGAGGAGGCAATTGTGAGGCTGCCTCAAGTTGAAGTCGACCTGCCCCTTGCTGCACCACCTACCCTAGAGTAAAAAGCCATCAGGCAAATCTCCAGGTGACCGAGCCTCGGTTGGGAAAAAGGTATCAAGGCTCTTCCAGTCCATTTGGACATTGGAAAATGTCCTCATCTCATCTGAACACAGCACAAGACTTCAAAAAACGTAAGAAGCCATTGGAGAATGCGGGCATCGATCCCGCTACCTCTCGCATGCTAAGCGAGCGCTCTACCATTTGAGCTAATTCCCCACCTCCAGGGGAAAACGCAGCTATGTGGGAATCACACCAGGATGAAAAATACCCTGGTGTTCAATCTGTATGCAGTGTGTCTTCATCTGACCTGAGCACAGCACGTGACTTCAACAAACTAAATAGACTGCACTGGAGAATGCGGGCATCGATCCCGCTATCTCTCGCATGCTAAGCGAGCGCTCTACCATTTGAGCTAATTCCCCACCCACATAAAAAAACGCAGCTATTTGGGAATCACACCAGGATGAGAAAGCCCCCTCCAGAATTACTCTATTCATGGTGTAAGAGTCAAGGCGCTCCTTTTCCTAGAGGCACGTGCAAGACTGGACTAATGTGGGGGCCGGTTAGCTCAGTTGGTTAGAGCGTGGTGCTAATAACGCCAAGGTCGCGGGTTCGATCCCCGTACTGGCCAATGCTACATTGCCATTTTTTGGCAGGACTGAAAGGAAAAACAGACACTCGTACCATCAGAGAATCAAACTCAATTCTGAACATGACAGGAAGGGAATCAAAGCTCTCCTGAGCACAGATGGAATCACACTACTCACAGAGATGGGCAAAATCCCTGAAAGGTGTGCCGAACGCTTCAGTGCAGTCCTAGATCAGCCCTCCAGTATGAATGAGGAGGCAATTGTGAGGCTGCCTCAATTTGAAGTCGACCTGCCCCTTGCTGCACCACCTACCCTAGAGTAAAAAGCCATCAGGCAAATCTCCAGGTGACCGAGCCTCGGCTAGGGAAAAAGGTATCGAGGCTCTTCCAGTCCATTTGCACATTGGAAAATGTCCTCATCTCACCTGAACACAGCACAAGACTTCAACAAACTAAATAGACTGCACTGGAGAATGCGGGCATCGATCCCGCTACCTCTCGCATGCTAAACAAGCGCTTACAAGTGCAACAAGCTGCAAGCTATGATCAGTATATAGTCCGAGAGTATCTAGTTCAGAGCGAATTTGAATTGGTTACTAGTAGGGATATGTACCGAGAGCCGGTATCTTTTGGTACCGGTTCCTAATTGGTCGGTACCAGAGTACCGCTAAAGATTCTGGACAAACGATACTTTTTTCGGTATTTTTTAAGAGTCTACCTCACCGTCGCGTAATTATGACACTGCCGCCGTCGACAGGTTATGACGCAGCGCCCCGTTGTTTTCTCTAGTAGTCAATATGTCGGCCGTAAGAGCTAAGCGCTCCAAGGTATGGGCTCACTTCATCAAACTCAATGAATCTTCGGCTCAATGCAATATTTGCAAGAAAGTAGTTGCGTCAAAGGGGGGTAACGCCAGCAACACCATGAAACACTTGCAGTCTACCCATAGCATAAAGCTGAAGGAGTGCGGCCTGTTAAACAACGCATCTAAAGTTAGCAACCCGGCAGACGCTAACAACACCGTGCCCTCCTCCGTGCAGGCAGACTCCGACAGTGCTTCTTCATCAAGTCACGGTGAGTGTATGAATAATTAAAGGGGAAGTGAAATACTAGACTAAAGGTCCTTACACACCGGACGCGTATTTTTCCCGCGAATAATTCGCACGAAAAAATATTTTTTTTAGAACTGCAGGTTTCCTATGAGTCCTTACACACCGGACGCGAATATTTCGCCGACGGGTTTTTTTTGCATCCAGGAGCGAAACTTCTGAAGTTTCGCGCTGCGAATAAACGCATCAACCAATCACATTGCGTGGAACGACGTTACGACAATGTACACTACGCACAGTACAGCAAAGAGTGCCACAAGTGATTCCAGATTAGTTTACAAAACCATATAAAAATAGAAAATGGCGGACCAGTTAATTGTTTGTGTGTCTCAAAACCCCGTGTTATATGATAAGGAACATCAACAGTACAAAGATAATGACATTAAGGACAACATGTGGAGCAGCATCGCCGAACAACTCGGCTATCAGGATTGTAAGCTTATGTAGTTTACTTTTGGAAGTAGAGGATAATACAGGATGTACCCAAAATCTCCTCTTTTTCTGTCGAGTGAGGCGGTAGAGGACCACATCGTCATCACTGGATGAAGTTGAATCCATGTTTTTTTTCGTTCTGAAACTTAGGCGAATCTTTTGTAAAAAAAAAAGTCTCGCAAAGTCGCAAATTCGCATCGCGTCCGGTGTGTAAGGACCTTAAGTTAATAATGTTCAAGATTGATTCCTAATATATACATCCTTAAAGGTTTAAGACTGCCAGTAAAGCTGGATTAAAAATAATAAGTAATTAAATTACCCTTTTTTAAAACATGCGCAGCGCCATTTTATCCGAGTGTATAGTGTGACGTCACTCTGTCCAGAGCGATCTCGGCTGCTGCCAGAGAAAGTAAATATGTTGCTTTTCCTCAACAAAAACTGTTAGAGCTAAATGTGTCAGGAGAAGCGCCTCCCCTACACTGTTCTGTTTACATGTATGTGTCTGTTGGGTTGAACATGTAGGCAAGGGCTTTGGTCATCTCCCTAGGTTTTTTTTTTATTTCATCTATTCTGAGAAGCATTTGTAATTTTAAGTTAAGCTTCTGTTTTGTTGAAGCATTATCACATTGACAGTTACCTTTAAGGCTGTATGGAGCTGCCTGCTCGTTTTTTTGACATACCTCGCACTGCACATGTTGACTTGCTAAGGGCTTAAAAGGCAGGTGCTGTAAGTTGTTTAATGATGTTGCTGGTGTTACCCCCCTTGTGGTAATAAAAAATGATTGCATTTTTACCATCTTGTAACGTCTTTATTTTATACACTAAATTACACGCAGTGGTATCGATAAGAGTATCGATAAATACCGGCACCGATAAGGAGTATCGGTATTGGTATCGGTATCGATAAAATCCTAACGATACACATCCCTAGTTACTAGTAATGAAAAGGTACTAAAACATTTATTTGTGTTTAGCTGAATTGCGCATGCATAGACAACTAACTAAACAATGCTGGGAAATTAAACACTGAAGCAGGATTGCAAAAAAAGTAATACATAATAATAATCATATGAAGCAATGCCATGCTATTTTGACTTGAGCCTCTTTGGATTAAATGCTTAAATTATTTGTGTAGGCATTTTTAAAATCACTGTCAGTGTAGCAGTTTCCTTGACATGGGGCAAACTCCACCCTAGAATGCAGAGACTGGTTTATGGACAGCCACCCATCCAGCTAAATTCATATGCTGGCTACCGCCAATAAAAAAAATTAACCTGGGAGTGGGAAGAGCTGCACTGTATGATGAACATTGGTTTTATATTGAATATCGTAGCAGTAACATATATACTAAGCAGTTTGCTTTTAATTCCTACTCTACAGACAAGGGTATGAAGGCAGTGAACATAACGTTATTTTTATCAGATCAGAACTAATGTCGCAAATTAAATTCCCAATATGCATTTTGCTGTACGTAACTAGCACTCGTAAACGTCTGTATTCCTTCATATGACAATGAATGAAACTTGTAACAGCAGAGTCTGTTGGTTATGTGATCGCCTGGATGGGTGGCCCTACATAAACCAGGCTCTGCATTCAAGGGTAGAATGTGTGTGCCCGTTACCTTCTGGAAAACACAGGCTGGAGGGTCAAGCCAATGTTTCTGATTAGCTTTTCCCCATATCTAGGACATTTTTTCTGAAATGCCTACACACATCATTTAAGCATTTAATCCAAATAAGCTGAAGTCAAAAAAGCGTGTCAGTGCTCCTTTAAGTTCCTGTCGTGGACAGTTCCTGCTCACTTTCAGTTCCTGACAACCCTGTTCTTACCTATTGCACCGTGAAAAGGCACATTTCGGCCAACAATAATGCCACAGACAGAAGACTGCGTCCTAAATCGCATACTTGTTATACGACTCATACTCCGTTTCAATGAAAATCAGCCTGAAATTTAGTAGTAGTAGTACGCTAGCATGCGGTTTCGGACGCAGCCTACGTGGGCCCTAGGGCTACAGTACCGTGCAAAAGCACTCCCATTTCGTAATGCTCGATAGTGCAGCGAACGTGAACGAAGAACCAATACACTGTATGCCACCTGCTACCCAACAAACAAGCCCACACACGAACAACACGTCAATTACACGAACAATACGCCAATTCTGTCATTATTGCAGCTCGTTGTTGCAACTCGCCAATAATAATAACCCGCGGCGCAATAACATTGCACACCATAAGTATTCGCGGTGAGTCAAATGATAATAGAAATGAACAACAGCAAGCAAGTACATAAGTGCAGACCTACACTGTGGGTGAGCCACTTGCTTATAGGCCCAATATAGTCGGACAGGCCTACTAACGTAAATGATAACATTTCGCGCTAACACGACTTACTGACTAGCAGGCCATGACTTTCATGAAATGGAGAGAGGTAACCAACCGCTTTAGAAAGCTTACTTGCGTTTCAATCAGAGAAATCCGGATGCGTTTTGAAATCCAGGCTGCTTCGCAAACAAGTCAACTTTCTAAGGACTCGCGAGTGAGATTGTTCAGCCTTCCTTGCTCCACCGTTGATCTCATTTTGTTATTCACGAGTGAAGTTAAATAGATATCCAAGGGGACGTCAAAATCCGGCTTTCCTACCACTTCAAAAGTTCCCTTCCGCCGACGGCTAGCTACCTAGCATTAGCATTTGCAGTGAATTGTGTGCGGGGGCACGCTTTCTGCTAACTAACTAAAGAAACAAAAGTTACGACAGCAAATGGAGATCGCTAGCCCGCACGGTAACAATGGGATATTTCACCCAGATTAATGGCTAATGCACTCTGCTTTGTCGTGTAGTTATTTGCCTAGTTGTGCATCATCCTTTGCATAACGTTAGGCCTACCCGTGTGTGGCTCTTTGGTCTTACAAAACACACATCTCGCTGCTGTGTAGTCTACTATGTTGATGTCGCATGTTGTTTTTTTTTTTTTCTCAGAAAAGCTTCCGCAGAAAAAAAAAAAAACGTACTAATGATGCGATGACTAGGTTGACTTTCTTGACTAAACGTGAGTGGAGTTGCGCGTTCTGACGTATCTTTTTCACGTGACGATTCTGGTACAGAACTCAAAGACGAACGGTTGTAAAATCAGTGTATTATATCTGTGCATACAACTATTTACTGGTTTGTGGATCAAATCCCTATTTTTGGATTTTGGCAATTAATTTTACTGTGTGGAGAAATCGAATGTTTCCATGCTAGTTCCTGACTCTCAGCCTGTTTTCCTTGATTAATAATTGAGGCAATTAGTTGATAAACCCAATGGCTATTGGCAGATAATTATTGTACAATTCCCATAACCTTGCTGTGTGTTACTGTTATGTTTCTTCAAAACAAATTAGACAGTTTAAATTACAAGGCAGTTAAATGTAGCATTCACAGTATGCTTCACCTAAATTGGTACACCTGGTTAAAAGTACAAGGTAGGTAGGTAGGTAATTTCAGACTTCTAACGGTTAAGAGAGGAATAGCAGCAACAAACACCTTCAAACCACAACACTGTTTATCCCTCCCCCTTCTCTGTGAACGCGCTGACGTTGAAACGCCATTGGCTGTGGCAATTAGAACCAATTTTCAACCATGAGCTTGAATTATTGTACAGTTATACAATGTTTTGGTACAGAGCCGGCAACTGTATATTCTGAAACCCGAATTTAAGGATTATAAACACAGGCAGAGGGTGAGTCAACATGTCAGTGAGCCTTTTTCAATGATAGGAAGGGATATAGAATGGTCTTGTAACAATGTTTTAACACAAAAATCTTACCTATTGCACCTTTAAGTGAATATTGCACAAGCTGTATGTGTGATGTGATGTTTGAGAGGAAATGGGGGTCATTTGTGTGGAAGTCGGTAAAGATGAAGCAACAATTCATCTATACAATTACAATTACATTGATCCAGTTCTGGCTCTGATGAAGAATCTTGGCCATGCCATAATAAAAATAAGTAAGCGTTGCTGTGGAGAAGAATCTGATTGGTTGGCCTAGCCTGCACCAGTGACTCCTCCCACTGAGCAGGCCTCTGCAGTCTGTCTGCGCTGGCTGCACACAGAGGGTCCAACCGGCTGCGTCTGCACTCAAACTGACAGAAATCAGGGCAGTGATAAGACGGAGCCTACTCATGAATTTCAAATTGGCTTTGAAATTGGTATGAAAAATGTATAATGAAAAACATAACGAAGCTGCTCATTTTCTCTCCGGCTTGGATATGTGGCGGCCCTTGCCCTGTTTCAATCCTGGCTGGACTGGAATACCGCCAAGGGCCTTGCGGTATTCGTGATGGATTGCCGGGAGTCTTGACTGGTGCCGGACAGCCATATGCTGACCTCTGTCTCTCTCCGCGCCGACACTAAGCATGATGGGAAGTCTATTGCTAAGGAGGATGGATGGCCGGGGGAGGGAAAAGAGAAAAGCGGAGAAGCAAGCCGGCGCATTAGCTCTGGAAATGAGCGTGTGGATTTTTAACGCCCCCACGGTAATGTAAGCGGTGGCTAACAACAGCAGCTGGGCTTTTATCTTTTTTTTTCCATTTTTCATAGTTCTTTTATTTTTTGTCTTTGTTTTTTTTTTAAATTCAAATCGTGTTGATGCAGTTTTTTGGGAGGGGAGAGGGGGGTGGTGGTGGGGGGGGGTGTGGGATGAAGATAGATTTGGAAAATAAAAGTGGTGCAGACAGAGTTCGGCGGAGCGTGAAAGGGGAGTGCGGGTGGGCGCTTGGCGGGCGGAGTAATTACCTGTGGAGAGTCTGAACTGCCCTCTGTGTCCCCGCCACGCTGACTCATAGCAGGAGGGGCGGGGGGGAGTGGGGCGGGCTTTAGTGAGAAGGGGGGGGGGGGGTTAAATTTAAACAAACGATTTTAATCAGGCCTCGTTGGGCTGTGTGTCAGTCTTGATTTATTGCTGGGGGAGTATTAATGTACTTGGAGGTCAAAGGTCATCAGGCGAGAGAGAGGGGAAAAAAAAAAAGGAGTGCAAGCTGAAGGGGAAGGAGAGAGAGAGAGAGAGGGAGGGAGAGAGAGGGAGAGAGAGGCAAAGATAGGGAGAGAGAGCGAGGGAGAGAGAGGCAGAGCGAGGGAAAAAGGGAGAGAGAGAGAGAGAGGAGAGAGAGAGGGAGAGAGGGCAGTTGATCCAAGGCCCCGTTGCCTGGTTACCGACTGTCACTCTCTCACATTCCGTTCCGTCTCATACATCACCAGGTAGTGAAGGGTCACCTCGATGACAGATCCCCTCACGCCGTCCTGCTCACTGGCTCTGCAGACAGACAGGTCCGTCTGGGCCTACGTCACACAGGCCTGTCCGTTTGCAAACAGGTGGGACGTTACAGAAGGCTCAAGTGCGCGGCAGTGCTGAATACCAGTGTTTTCACCCATTTCCACATTAAAGGTGCAATAGGTAAGGTCAATTTTCTGTTAAAATATTGTTACAAGACCATTGTAAATCCCTTCCTATCATTGAAAAGGGCTCACTGACATGTTGACGTACCCTCTGCCTGTGTTTGTAGTCCTTAAATTCGGGTTTCAAAACATACAGTTGACGGGCTGGCTCTCTGTACGAAAACATTGAATAACTGTACCATAATTCAAGCTCATTGGTTGAAAATGTTTTCTAATTTCCACAGCCAATGGCGTTTCAACATCAGCGCATTCACAGAGAAGGGGTGGGATAAACAGTGTTGTGGTTTGAATGTGTTTGTTGCTGGAATTGACCTTTAGAAGTCTAAAATGACCTATTGTACATTTAAGTGTCCAGAATAAAGGCCAGGGGTGGTCAACCCTGGTCCTGACGAGCCGTAGGGTGTGCTGGGGTCCTCACTCCTGGTCCTGGAGAGCCGCATGGTGTGCTGGGGTCCTCACTCCTGGTCCTGGAGAGCCACAGGGTGTGCTGGGGTCCTCACTCCTGGTCCTGGAGAGCCGCAGGGTGTGCTGGGGTCCTCACTCCTGGTCCTGGAGAGCCACAGGGTGTGCTGGGGTCCTCACTCCTGGTCCTGGAGAGCCGCAGGGTGTGCTGGGGTCCTCACTCCTGGTCCTGGAGAGCCACAGGGTGTGCTGGGGTCCTCACTCCTGGTCCTGGAGAGCCGCAGGGTGTGCTGGGGTCCTCACTCCTGGTCCTGGAGAGCCGCAGGGTGTGCTGGGGTCCTCACTCCTGGTCCTGGAGAGCCACAGGGTGTGCTGGGGTCCTCACTCCTGGTCCTGGAGAGCCGCAGGGTGTGCTGGGGTCCTCACTCCTGGTCCCGGAGAGCCGCAGGGTGTGCTGGGGTCCTCACTCCTGGTCCCGGAGAGCCGCAGGGTGTGCAGGGGTCCTCACTCCTGGTCCTGGAGAGCCGCAGGGTGTGCTGGGGTCCTCACTCCTGGTCCTGGAGAGCCACAGGGTGTGCTGGGGTCCTCACTCCTGGTCCTGGAGAGCTGCAGGGTGTGCAGGGGTCCTCACTCCTGGTCCTGGAGAGCCACAGGGTGTGCTGGGGTCCTCACTCCTGGTCCTGGAGAGCTGCAGGGTGTGCAGGGGTCCTCACTCCTGGTCCTGGAGAGCCACAGGGTGTGCTGGGGTCCTCACTCCTGGTCCTGACGAGCTGCAGGGTGTGCTGGCTCTCCTGGTCCACTCAGCACTTAATTGGTCGATTAAATCTGTTAATGACACAGTTACCTTCCCTCACCTGGTGTGTGGAGTGTAAGGTGGTTGTTGTATTTCAGGTGAAAACAGAAACAAGCACAACCCGCAGCTCTCCGGGACCAGGGTTTCCAACCCCTGCCCTAGCCTAAGGACCTGCATCCCTGGTCCTGGAGATCCAGAGGTTCTGCTGGTTTTTGTTTGAAAATCAGCACCCGATTCTGACCCATGTAACCAGGTGAAGTGAATTAACTGCTCTAACTAAGGGCTGAGTAAGAGCAACCAGCAGACCTCTGCAACAGTAATAACCCAGGGGATTATCCCCTGCTTAGTCTAATCAACTGTAAGTCCCTTTGGGTAAAAGCATCAGAGAAATGGCAATTATTATTGTGTCTGTGTCTGCAGGTTTAACTCCAGTCTTGGAGGGCCGGTGTGTGTGCAGGTTTAACTCCAGTCCTGGAGGGCCGGTGTGTGTGCAAGATTGTACTGCCAACAGTTACCCTGGCTCAGTCTCTGAATATGCACCATGACCGATTCAGTCGTAAATTAGACCACAATAAAATGCTACAACACAAGAACATTTATCCACTGCCATTTATGTCACCGAATGTGGATATGAATGACAGTACACGAAAATGATTGGGCTAATTAAATGATTGGGCTAATTAAATGATTGGGCTAATTAAATGCAGAAGCAGATACGGCCCACAGTGGGATTGCTGTAGGTCCTGGTCGGTAATGGGAGCTTCTGATGTCACATTACACCTCATGAATATTAATGAGAAGGCGTGGCAAAGGCCATAAGACTGATGGCCATGGCTTTGTCCTCTGTCACATCCGCTCATGAATATTCACAGAGCACGTCAGACTGTGATATTTCCCCTGCGGGGCTGATTGAAGGTCTTGTCGGTCCAGATTATCAGCGGTGTTGAGTGACAGCGCTGATTAATCTCAACTGGCCTGTCCTTACACTTGACCCAATGTGACACACCGCGCGTCAATCACCCTGACACCCCACCGGCAGGGCTGTCTGCCCCTACAGGCTGATTGGCAGGCCTCCAAGCTCCACCCCCCCCCCCCGCATGCAGGACCCTGCACCTGAGAGTGACATCACTGCATCACCTGCTCTGTGCATTCATTATGTTACCTGTCTCATCTTCTCCCCTGGAAAATGTGTGTGTGTGTGTGTGTGTGTGTGAGTGAGTGTGCATGTGCATGTGCATGTGTATGTGTGAGAGAGTAAGTGTGGTGTGTCTGCATGTGTATGTGTATGTGTGAGAGAGTGAGTGACCGAGAGAGAGAGAGATAAAATTTAGGAAACTATTGACACGTGATGTATATGCTCAGCGAGCACAGGTTGACCATAGAGACCGGGCGGCACCAGCAGACCTGCCTCCCCAAAGAGGAAGGGCTCACTGTGCCAAAAAACACAGGTGGAGACAGAGGCACACTTTCTATTGTACTGCACAAAAGCTGAAATTGAAAGATGAGATGAGATGCCATAAAATTGCACAGGTTTTCCCAAATTTCATCTTTCTCCCTGATGATGAGCAACTCCCTATCCTCCTGGGAGATGCCTGACCCTGGCAGCACTATTTATTTCTGCCTGCCATTGCCTGAGAGACAGTGATGAACATTTGTTATTAGGTCTTTAACACTGATATCATTCACTGACTCTCTGTTTCTCAAGTTTGTCATTTTTATATTTTTTAGTGTCTCGTGCACCGTTGCATATTCACAACCGCGATCAGTGCAGTGCGATGTTTCTCAATGTGTCTGTCCTGAATTTCATATTTGGAGTCCTAGAAAAATGTATTTACAAATCTATATATTTACAGTGAGGTTTCTCAGTAATACAGTATATATTTACAGTGAGGTTTCTCAGTCCTGCAGTATATATTTACAGTGAGGTTTCTCAGTCCTGCAGTATATATTTACAGTGAGGTTTCTCAGTAATGCAGTATATATTTACAGTGAGGTTTCTCAGTCCTGCAGTATGTACTTACAGTGAGGTTTCTCAGTAATGCAGTACATATTTACAGTGAGGTTTCTCAGTAATGCAGTATGTGTTTACAGTGAGGTTTCTCAGTAATGCAGTATATATTTACAGTGATGTTTCTCAGTAATGCAGTATATATTTACAGTGAGGTTTCTCAGTAATGCAGTATATATTTACAGTGAGGTTTCTCAGTAATGCAGTATATATTTAGTGAGATTTCTCAGTAATGCAGTATATATTTACAATGAGGTTTCTCAGTAATGCAGTATGTATTTACAGTGAGGTTTCTCAGTAATGCAGTATATATTTACAGTGAGGTTTCTCAGTAATGCAGTATATATTTACAGTGAGGTTTCTCAGTAATGCAGTATATATTTACAGTGAGGTTTCTCAGTAATGCGGTGTATATATTTACAGTGAGGTTTCTCAGTAATGCAGTATATATTTACAGTGAGGTTTCTCAGTAATGCAGTATATATTTACAGTGAGGTTTCTCAGTAATGCAGTATATATTTACAGTGAGGTTTCTCAGTAATGCAGTATATATTTACAGTGAGGTTTCTCAGTAATGCAGTAATGCAGGTTTCTCAGTAATGCAGTATATATTTACAGTGAGGTTTCTCAGTAATGCAGTATATATTTACAGTGAGGTTTCTCAGTAATGCAGTATATATTTACAGTGAGGTTTCTCAGTCCTGTCTTTTGCTGGCCAGCCTCGTATCCCTCCCCCCCTCAGCTGCCGGGGGGGGACATATATCAGCGGAGTGGCCCCCCCATCCCATTCCTGCTGGCCGCGGTCACTCATTCATTCATATTTTTATTTATTTAAATAAAAAGTCCCTCTCCACTCCCTTGCCATTTATTAATATGAGCTGCCATCGTTGCCCTCCTCTCCTCCCTTTCCCCCTCCTCTTTATTTTTCATCTCTCCCTCCTTCCTCCAGATCGACCCATCACTCCATCTCTTACTCTCCTCCCATCAAACCTCCTCCCCTTTCTCATTCTTTCCCCCGCTGTCTGTCAACCGCCCCTCCACCCCTTCCATCTCTTTATTCCCTTCCCAGAATGCCGTCCATCATGGATCAGGCATCACACCCCCCCCTCCCTCTCCCCCCTCCCTCTCCGCCCGTATTCATCAGCCCTTTCCAAAGCACCAATCACCCCCTCCCTCGCCCGGGACACTTATTACACTATCAATCTGCCACCGCAGACGATCAATACACTCTCTCACCATCTCTCTCCCTCTCTCACTCTCTCCATCTCTCCCACTCTCTCTCTCCCTCTCTCTCCCTCTCTCGCTCTCTCCAGCTCTCCCACTTTCTCTCTCGCTCCCTTTCTCACTCTCTCCATCTCTCCCACTCTCTCTCCCTCTATCTCTTTCTCTCTCTCTAGCTCACTCTCACATCTCTCTCCCACTCTCGCTCTCTCCATCTCTCCTACTCTCTCTTCCCTCCCCTCTCTTACTCTCCCTTTCTCTTTCTCTCATTCTGTCTTTCTCCTCCTCTCTTCCTTTCCATCCCTCTTTCTCTCCCTCCCTCTCTCTATCCCTCCTCCTTACCCCTTTCCGTCTCCGATGTGAATCAGCGAATGTTGGGAATCCTGCCTGATCGTCCGTTATGACTGTGGAATTACAGGGAGGAGGACGGCCTAGCCCGCTCACAGATCAGTCCTACCTCTCAGGCTTTCCTAAAAAAGCCATCCCGTGTGGCAGAGAGAGACGGGACACAGGAAATGAAGGGATCTGGCCCCAACAACTATCAATGAGCGTGTACATTATCACTGTGGTAATGGAGTTATTATAAATGGAGTTATCTCTGGGACAAATTAACCCAGTGAAGCCACAGGTGACAGACCAGGCAGCGCTTAACGGTCACAGTGAAGTTACGGTTCTGCCGGAATCCAACTTACAAAAGTGGAACCAATGAATTCATTTCAAAAGAAAAATGAGGGGGGGGGGGGCAGGGGGGGGATTGGGAGAGGGGGAATTTCGAGAAGAATAGGTCATTAGAAAATTGGTGTTATGCCTCTCAGACTCAAATGCTTTTATAACCTTGTTAGGAAATGGCGAAAAAAAATGTTCCATCAGACCTTCCATTAAACTTTTTTTTTCTTCCTTGCGAGCTGTTAAATTAAATTAGCCTGGATGCAGTGTGCAAATGGACCATAAATCGCCCTCCTCTCTCCCCGGTGTGAGCCGCCGGTGCCTTTCTCAGCTCGAGGGGGGGTGGGGAGGGGTGGTGGGGGCATTAGTGTACAGTGCGGTTCTCACACCAGGCTCCGCACCGACTGGGCAGTGCCAGTAGGGGGCGTACTGACGGCACCCCCCCGCCCGGTCATAAGACAAACTCCACCATAACAAACGCCAGAATCTGAAAACTGCAGTGGGTCATCTTGCTGATTACTCTGCTAAATCATGCGAGTACTTCTGGCAAGTGAGATCAACAGATGTGTGGATGATTAAGTACGCGGAAAGTGTGTTTTGACAAAGACCGTGTTCACAAAAAAATGACAGCACAGATGCCTTTGCAATTTAAATAGAATAATGGCCCCAATTAGACTTGATTTGTTGTTGCTGGAAATACTAACTTCTCCCTTCACTGGAGAGAAATCCTCAGTGACAGTTTCTTTCCCGGGATTAAGCACCGCTGCTGAAGAATGTAAAGAATACTCTCGGTTATGCCATCATAACCAGCACTATATTTCTCTGCACAGTACGAAGCAATAACGTCATAAATCACACTGAGCCTCAACAGAGCCCTACAGGGCTGATCCAGCACAGGCCAGAACACTGGAGCAGCACACTGCAGATACAGCACAAAACTATCCCACATTTAATATCATTTAATTTAACACATTTAATATCGCCAGGGGAATAAGCCCCCACCTCCAGCTTCGGTGACTGATAAAATCTCCTCAGGCAGCGATAACTTTCACTGAAGCTTCCCCTAAGTGCTCATCCATCTCTCACACTGTCTGAACCGGGCCGTTTAAATGGATTTCTGCACTTTCAACGTCCGCCTGAGAAACCTTTCTGCTTACGTGGGAATTAGCAGCAACGAGCGACGGCTAATTTGACAAGTCGAAAAGACGCTCGTTCACTTTCTCCTGTTTGGACAGGCCAGAGAAAATACTTCCCCAGCCTTCGAGCAAACAGAGGAACAGTATTTAAACAGCTGAGAGAGAGAGAGAGAGAGAGAGAGAGATGAAAGATTACACACGCACCTTCCGTAAGAAGCGGAATCAGTTTGTATTCAACTTATGTTACAACATTTTTCCAGAGTGTTTTTCTTTTTTTCTTTTTTTATTACCGTGGAAAAATAAATTCAGATTTGAGCTATACCCTGATTGCTTCATAACCCCAATGAGACCAATAAGAGAAACACAAACAAACTGACGGACAGCATTATAGTCCAGTGCGGCTGATTTAAATGATTTTTCTTCTTGATTTAAGTGCTTTTTTTTAACATGACAACATTTTGGGAAAGGTTAACTCGGAGCTCGCAAACTGACTGATTAAAAAAATATAATGAATGACTCATGATGTTGCAACGGTTCACAAGATGCCTGCAAGCCTGTCACCACACCCCACCAACCCACCACCCCGCCCCACACCCACAGCCACACCCCGCCACACCCCCACCCACACCACGGAGCCAGAGGCGTTGGATCAGGAGAACAGGGCCAGTGCACGCCAGAAACGATGAGTGTTTTGACTCCCCGCCCGCCGTCAGTTATTCAGAATGCCCCTGCGCACGGAGAGGTTATATATATATTATATCAGCTCCCCTCTCAGTCGGGCAAGAGGGGAAGAGAGGAGCCGCACAGACCGGCCACAGTCACGGGGGGGGGGGGGGGGGGCGGGGGGGGGTCAGAACGAGCTGTGTGCTGCAAATGACCCGAGATTCAACTCTTTTCTCTGAGGACAGAAAGTAAAGTGACAATTTGGATAAAGAGAGAGAAAGAGAGAAAAATGAGCAAATTGCAGCATGTTCACTCTGAAGGATGTGCACATCCCGTTCTAGTCCCCCACCCCCCCCCGCCCCATCCCATCCCATCACATCGGTTTAGAATGAATGGTTCCATTCTGCACTGATATGAGACGTGCAGCATTTGCGAACGCATGCATGTGTGTACGCGTGGGTGCGGGTGAGTGTGTGTTTGTGTGTTGTGTGAGAGAGAGACAGAGAGAGAGAGAAACTAGCTAGAGAGATAGATAGGTGGTGCAGGTGCAGGTGATGAGAGACACGTTTCACTCTCTTTCTCCCGCATTGCCTTTAAAAAAAAAAACTTTTTAAGAATTATTTTATTTTATTTTTTTAATGGCCAGAAGTGACAATGGTATTGTTCCATCAGGGATCTGGACTGATGCAGCCTACACCGCACACCGTAATCACACGGTGCTTAATTAACCGAATGGCTGCTGATTGATTAATTGATCCGATTGGTTTGGTTGAACTGATTTCCCCCTGTAAACATTGGAGCAATCAACAGATCAATCATGCAACAAATCAAAAGTGATCAAACAGTTCCCAACAAGCAAACAAACATCTGATTTGCTTTTCTATTTGCGATGATAGTGGTTATTATTGTTATTATTATTATTAATAATGATTTATGTATTACACAAATGTATGTATGAATGCAGCTTGGTACAGGCAGAGCCTTGGGTTGAGTTCAGGGCCAGGGTTGATTCAGAGCTGGATGCTCTCTATAATAGTTTGCAGGATAGTTTATAGTGGACATAAAGTTTATGGCTTGCTGGATAGTTTGTTAGTAAATGGCAAGGCTAGCTGCGCTGAATGGCCTGTTCCCCTCATTATGTATTCCTGTGTTCTTATGCTCTAGATGGGCTGAATGGCCTTCCTGGAATAGAAGAAGAAGAAGAAGAAGAAGAAGAAGAAGAAGCATTATTGTGTAACATGGAGCCTTATCTGGTAGGATGTTCTCTTCAGCTGTGTGTTTCAGGAGCAGCTGGGATGAAGTATTTTCTCTGGTGCGAAACATCGGAATTCCTGCTTGGGAATCACCCTGACACACATGCGTGTGTCTCATATCTGTGCAGAATGGAACCATTAGTTTTTAGCCGATGGGATGGGGGGGACTAGAATGGGATGTGCACACCCTTCAGAGTGAACATACTGCTCTTTCCTAATTTTTCTCTGTTTCTCTCTCTTTCTCCAAATTGTCACTTTACTTTCTGTCCTCAGAGAAAGGGGTTGAGTCGCGGGTCATTTGCAGCACACAGCACATCGAACAGAATGCAAACTTTGAAGATTCGTAAAAAAACAACAACAAAAAAACAACAACATGGGCACAAAACATTTTCTGAATGACAACGGCAGCGTGGAGCTGCAGACGTCGACTATCCTCGCGTTTCTCCTGTCCAATCGGTCTCTCTCTCTCTCCTTCCCTCTCCCTCTGTCTCTCGCTCATCTATAATTCACAGTGAGCTGAGGGGGGAGAGAGATGGGGGGGCGAGGGGGACAGATGAGATCGTTAAAGGGAAGGCCGCGGACTGACACTTGATTCATGGCGCTGGCAGCGTAGACGGCCTCGGCACAGGAAGGGGTCGGGCGGCGGGAGATGAATGGGGGAGCGTAGCGTGAGTGTGTGTGTGAGTGTGTGTGTGAGTGTGTGTGTGTGGGGGAGTGTGTGTATGTGTGGGAGCGTAGCGTGTGTGTGTGTGTGTGTGTGTGGGGGGGGGAGCGTAGCGTGAGTGTGTGTGTGTGTGTGTGTGTGTGTGTGAGTGTGTGTGTGTGTGTGTGTGGGAGTGTAGCGTGTGTGAGTATGTGTGTGTCTGAATGTGTGTGTGTGTGTGTGTGTGGGAGTGTGTGGGGGGGAGGGTAGTGTGTGAGTGAGTGAGTATGTGTGTGTGTGTGTGTGTGTGTGTGTGTGTGTGGGAGTGTGTGTGGGGGGGAGGGTAGTGTGTGAGTGAGTGAGTGAGTATGTGTGTGTGTGTGTGTGAGTGTGAGTGAGTGTGTGTGTGAATGTATAGCATGTATACACACTCGCACGCACACACACACCTGCACATATGCAGCGATGCAGGAACAGCTTTCTCACTGAAGAGCTGAACTGAATGGCGACATCTCATTGGCTCAGGCAGTAAGAGCAGTTGTCTGGCAGTCGGAGGGTTGCCGGTTCGATCCCCCGCCTGGGCTGTGTCAAAGTGTCCCTGAGCAAGACACCTAACCCCCAAATGCTCCTGATCAGCTGGTTGGCGCCTTGCATGGCAGCCAATCGCCGTGAGTGTGTGTATGAATGGGTGAATGAGAAGCATCAATTGTACAGCACTTTGGATAAAGGCGCTATACAAATGCCAACCATTTACCAAGAGCTGAACTGTTTCCCTATGATGGATTGAGGCTTGAGTTCTCTCTTTTTAAAAATATAATTTATGCTAAATGATCAGTGCTTAATATCATGTCCTGATGCAGTGCTCTAGTCCTTGGGGAAATGACAGGGAGCTGATGTGTCTGGTCTCATTACTGTCTTGTGTGCAAATAAAACAAGATTTTAGAGAAACTTTTCTTCTGAAGATGCGTCCTCTTACTTAAAAAGTGTTTTCAAAACATCTCGTAAAATAAAACAGAGCTGATATTAGACATGAAAAGCGGATAATTCTCATATCCGTTTCCGCGAAGTCTTCTGCATGCGATCCTCTTCATATTCCCACGGGGTTCTTTTCCACAAACCTGCTACGTTAGTGGAGGAGGTGTTCCTGTCCACTTGGATTTAGAGAAATGTGCGTTTTGCGCTCCCTGAGATGACGGGATTGGCTGTGATGAGATCTCCCCCCCCCCCCCTCCCCGTGTGAGAGCGTGTATACATCATCTCGTTCCCCCTCTGCCTCCCGTTCCCTGTTTGTCGCGAGTCATTAGTGTCAGCAGTGACCCCCGAACCCCCTTCTCCCGCAGAGGGGCGAACCGCACACGTGTTTCCCATCGCGCCGGCTGCCACAAGATGGCCATCATCACTCATCATTAACCCCCATTTGAATAAAATGCAGGGAGACATTAAGGTTGTGTTACCGGCCAATGCAGTATTTAAGGACCCCCGGGGGGGGGGGTTACTGTAGGGTGGGGGTGGAATGGGGGAGTGGGGGAGCGGGGGGGGTGGATAAGAGAAGAGAGGGATGATGTCACTATACCAGACATTCCTCCACCCCCCCTCAGACACACAAGTCCATCCCCTGCCCAAAAAAAAACACGTCAAAACGTTACCCCTGACACAAATATTTTGTGGTTAATTATTAACCCTACCTCGAAGACAAGCTTTCTGTTTTTGGAATGCTTTTTCAACATTCTACGACAGTGGCCTACGGCTCTGTTGCTCTCACTTACCTGCAGTGATTTTTTTACACCAGCGTTGCAATGCTCAGATAAGAACATTCAAAACAGCTTACAATAGCATGACACAAATTGGCGTTAACTAATGTAGGTGTTAACTGACTACCGAGAAGCTGGGTTAAGGTCAATCTGGACAGCTGTGTTAAGGTAATGAATTAATGTTAACAACTGCATTTGTAAATGCCAATTCATATTAGAATTAAAAAAAAAACCATGAATGTATTAGTTAATGGGTAACTAATTATAAATGTACCTCACTGTCATTGGTCCCGTAACATCAATGTAAGATGAAACATTTACTGACTTAACTAAACAGGGGTGTCATGATTTCCAGCTGGTCGGTTGGTCTTCTGGCTACAGAAACCCGCACGGTCGTTTCAGATTTACCGTAAAAACCCGAACGATCGCCTTCATCTACCCCCTGCCGACACCACTTATTGACTTTTTTTTAATGTACCGAATGGAGCCGGTGGCGGTCCCCAGCCTGAGGCCTGGCTCAGAAGCGGCGTGATTGTGTTTGCTCGTCGTGCACTATATTAGAATGATAATTCTCGCAGTTATTTTAATTGTCTGGCGTGTTACGCGCCGCTGTGCGTGGGGGCAGGCAGAGGATTTGTATGGAGGAGGTAGAGGTCACAGAGGGGTCGTATCCACACAGCGCTGGGGCCTAGCCCCGTTACTGCGCTACAGAGAGGGGCAGAGAGAGAGGGAGAGAGAAAGAGGAGGGGGAAGAGAGAGAGAGAGAGAGAAGAGAGGGGGAGAGAGAGGGAGAGGAGAGAGATAAGAGAGGGGGAGAGAGGGAGAGAGAGAGAGATGGGGAGAAAGAGAGAGAGAGGGAGAGAGAGAGAGGGTGACATAGACAGAGAGGGAGAGAGAGAGACAGCGAGAGAGAGGGGGAGAGAGAGGGAGAGAGAGAAAAGGAGAGAGAGAGGGGGAGAGAGGGAGAGAGAGAGAGATGGGGAGAAAGAGAGAGGAAGGGAGAGAGAGAGAGGGTGACATAGACAGAGAGGGAGAGAGAGAGACAGCGAGAGAGAGGGGGAGAGAGAGGGAGAGAGAGAAAAGGAGAGAGAGAGGGGGAGAGAGGGAGAGAGGGAGGCAGATATGTTTTGGCCTGTCACAGCCTGAGGGCAGTGAGTAAACATTTAACAAGCATAGACACAATGATATATTTCATATCTGATAATAGTTCATAGTTGTGTCATGTAATGTGTCATGTCATGTTATATTAGTGTAATTTATGTTGTTATTGTTGACACTGCTTTTATGTGTATTGTTACTGCGTCGTCACTACGCTTTGGCTATATATATAAATACATATATATATATATTAATATGTTGTGAATAAAGCATTTGCATTTGAGAGAAAGCATTTGAATTTGAGAGAGAGAGGGAGGGAGAAGGAGTGAGAGAGGGAAGTAGAGAGGGAGTGAGAGAGAGGGAGGTAGAGAGAGAGAGTGAGAGAGAGGGAGAGAGGGAGAGAGAGAGGGAGAGAGGAAGTAAGAGAGAAAGAGAGAGGGAGGGAGAGAGAGGGAGAGGGAGAGAGAGGGAGAGAGGAAGTAAGAGAGAGAGAGAGGGAGAGAGAGAGGAAGTAAGAGAGGGAGCGAGAGGGAGAGAGAGAGGAAGTAAGAAAGGGAGAGAGAGGGAGAGAGAGAGAGAGGTAGAGAGAGAGGGAGAGAGAGGGAGAGAGAGAGAGGGAGAGAGAAGAAGTAAGAGAGTGAGAGGGGGAGAGAGAGGGAGAAGGAGAGGGAGAGAGAGAGAGAGAGAGAGGGGGAGAGAGAGAGAGAGAGAGAGAGAATGGGGGAAGTTAGTTAACATTCAGGCAGTCACACTGGGGCTATCATTATCATATATCAAGACAATAAATGAGGCTCTCACCCAGCGGTAATAAGAATTTGATAAATCATCAGCTGAGAATTAACCAGACATCAAAACAATGTGCACTTGCTGATGGATGGGTCGGGCCGGGGGAGGGGGGTGTCTGTTTGGGCAGGAGGGGGGGCGGTAGACAGGGGGTCCCGCCAAGGTCGAGACGGACAGAGTGTCGGAGGAACGGGGGAGAGAGAGAAAAAAGAGAGAAAGAAACGGATGACGGGACAGGAAGCATGAAAGAGGAGAAGAGGGGGAAGTGGGGAGAGCCAGAGGAGAGCTGGAATTAATGACTGACTGCAGTGCATTGTGGGTGAATACCCCTAATGCATTGTGGGTGCATTTGAATGCTAATATGTGGGTGCATACCCCAGTGCATTGTGGGTACAGTTGAGTGGGTATAAGTGGGTGAATACCCCAGTGCACTGTGGGTGCAGTTGAGTGGGTATAAGTGGGTGCATACCCCAGTGCATTATGGGTGAATACCCTTCCTGCAAAAGGACTGACCTGAATACTGCTCCCTCCAAACAGAGTGTGATCTGAACATTGCTCTCCGAAAACATCACTGCTTGCCAGCCAGTGTGACCTGGGCCAGGTTTGAATACTGTACATTATGATTGTGTTTGTAAACAGGAAAAAAACAAAAACAAAGAGCAAATGAGTCACAGGCTGGCAGCAGGATACACAGATCTGACCCAAAACTGCCAAGTGTGTTTAAGGGACAGTAGAAAACAAACTTCCCCTGATCCGTTTGACACAACAGACCGATCTTTCCCTCTCCAGCTGGACAACAGTAATGAACAGGCCACCTGTGGTAATGACTTCAAGTGTTCCTTCAGATGACTTGCTGTTTTTTTTGTTTTTTTTTACTGAACCCAAGAAGCTGTTCTTGATCAGTCCTTTCAATTCATAATTTCTGACTCTTCCTTTATGTCGCCTCGGCTAAATTCAGCCACTAAACTGCACTAGCGTAGTGAGGGATGGTGTGTGTTAGCAGGTGAATGTAGCCCATGCTAGCAACGTACAGTTGATTAGACTAAGCAGGAGACAATCCTCCCCTGGAGCAATGCAGGGTTAAGGGCCTTGCTCAAGGGCCCAATGGCTGTGCGGATCTTATTGTGGCCACAGCGGGATTAGACCTTGCGGGTCCCAGGCAGCCTGTCGCGTAGTGGTTAAGATACGTGACTGGGACAGTCATAGTCTTTTATGTAAAGCGTCTTTGTGTAAAGCCTATCTTGAAAAGTGCTTTATAAATACGATGTATTGTTATTATTATGAACCATTTTTAACCAAGTTATTACTTTATTAAATTATTTAACCAGGTAAAAGTATAACTGAGATTAAAAGTCTCTTTCACAAGGGAGACCAGACCAATGGAGCAGCATAAAGGACAAACAAAAGAAGTTTGTTAGCACAAAGAAAACACAAAAAAAACAAGTTAAAAACTATAAAAAGTACTAATGCCTTAAAATCTTAATTAAGGTAATAATATTAATCTTAATTAATTCAGTTAACATTATACAGGAGTTCACCTAGTTACAGATAAAGGAAGATACAGAAGAGCAGAAATGATTCATGCTCGATTAATGGAAAAGACTTGTTCCTTCACCGTAACGAGCAGACTTATTAAAATGGGAGTTTTTTAATTAAGGGAACTTCATTAGCCCTGATGGGCTGCTAATTAGCTGTGGTGCTAATTATGCAAATGTTGCAAAGATCTCGTAATCAATAACAGCAATGTCACAGAGGTGCCCCGAAATTCGAAATAGAAGAGAAGATGAACCCCTGTCACTGTTTTGAATGATTCTTTATTTAAATCTGCAAAAGCTATCGTCCATAGAGCCAGAGTACTGCAGTAAGCACCATTAATGACTTCAGTGTTTGTGCCATCACACGACGAGACAGCGATTCTGAAACACGGCAGAGGTTCACGGTTTCTGTCGTCTCTGAGCCCTGGCGGACGGATCTCGAGGGATCTCGAAACGTTCGCCCTGTCGCCTGGGACCGGTGCAGTCAGGGAGAACATGTCGGTTACATCCCGAAATGTGGGAAGGGTTTTTATGGTTATAAACTGCGCTGCACTCACCGGGTTTGCAGTGGAGTAAACCAGGCGGGTCACAGGAAATGTAAGAAACTGTGTGAGGCCTACATATTGATATTGTGTTCAGTCACCTTTATCATGTTCATCCCCAGGAGGATAGTGAGACCGGCCATAGATTAGATTAGTGTAGGGCGTAGATTAGATTAGTGTAAGGGGTAGATTAGTGTAGGGGGTAGAGTAGATTAGTGTGGGGGGTAGATTAGAGACTGGGCGTAGATTAGATTAGTGTAGGGGGTAGATTAGAGACTGGGGCTAGATTAGATTAGTGTAGGGCGTAGATTAGATTAGTGTAGGGGGTAGATTAGAGACTGGGGTAAATTAGATTAGTGTAGGGGGTAGATTAGAGACTGGGCATAGATTAGATTAGTGTAGGGGGTAGATTCGAGACTGCGGGTAGATTAGATTAGTGTAGGGGGTAGATTAGAGACTGGGCGTAGATTAGATTAGTGTAGGGGGTAGATTAGTGAAGGCAGTATCTACTGTACAAAACACATAGCCCTATGTAGCTCAGGGGTGCCGAATGGCCTTCAAAAAGTAAAATGAATTCCATAAAGATGTGGTGTAGATCCAGTAATACACCATGTGTGTGTCTGTGTGTGTGTCTGTGTGTGTGTGTGTCTGTGTGTGACTCAGTGTTTTGTCTGTGTGACACAGTGTTGTGTCTGTGTGACGCGGTGTTTGTGTGGCACAGTATGTCTGTGTGTGTGTATGACTGTGTGTGTGTGTGTGAGTGTGTGTGTGTGTTTGTGTGACATAGTGTGTGTGTGTGTGATTGTGTGTGTGTGTTTGTGTGACACAGTGTGTGTGTGTGTGTGTGTGTGTGTGTGTTTGTGTGACACAGTGTGTGTGTGTGTGTGTGTTTGTGTGACACAGTGTTGTGTCTGTGTGACGCGGTGTTTGTGTGGCACAGTATGTCTGTGTGTGTGTGTGAGTGTGTGTGTGTGTTTGTGTGACACAGTGTGTATGTGTGTGTGTGATACAGTGTGTGTGTGTTTGTGTGACACAGTGTGTGTGTGTGTGTTTGTGTGACACAGTGTGTGTGTGTGTGACGCGGTGTTTGTGGTTTGAACAACTTCCACTTTCCTTCCATCACTCCTGTCCTCCTCTATTCTCTCAATTTTCTCTCTCTCTCTCACTTCCCCATTCCTCTCCCATGCCCTCTCTATCCACACTTCTTTCTGTTTCTTTCTTCCCCTTTCTACTTCCTCACCATTTCAACTCCTCCCTCTCTTCTCATCCTCTCTCCCTCTCCTACTTTATCCGTCCTCCCCCTCTCTCTTTCCACTGCTCTGTTCTCTCCTTCCCTTTACTCACTCCATTTCATCCCCCCCTCTTTCTCTCTCTCTCTCTGTCTCTCTCTCTCTCTCTCTCCCACTCCTCCGTACTCCCACTACCTCTCTCCTTCCTCCGTTTCCAGCCCGGCCAGTTCCTCCTCCTCGTCCTCCTCCTCCTCCTCCTCCTCCACGTCTCAGAGCGATTACCTCATGTTGATTTAGCTGTCACACGGGGGCCCGGAGTTTGGGTCGTGATTTATCGACTGCGGCCGCCTGCCAGTGGGCAGGCGATGAATTGCACAATATTCAGAAAGGCCCATTTGCTCA